>NC_025260.1:0-300000 GCF_000740895.1 Theileria orientalis strain Shintoku | reverse complement strand
AATAAGCGTCGAAAGAACTGAGCTGGTCCCGAAAGTCAAGTCGCTGCTCTCCCAACACACGAAGTACGACCATCTGGTCAAGGCGCTCTTTAAGCAGTGAACCAAACGGAGAAAAGGCGCGACAATAAATTTTAAGGCGCGAAACGCGCGAAAAAACGTAAAGTTTTACTTTCATCCGATCACCTATATGCACTGTTATGCAATAGACTTGAGCAGTTCATAAATGGCCTTCCTCGACTTTCCCTGCGCCTGGCCACCATACACACCTGTATATTGTACATGTCAGTTGTATAAATGTGAGATTATATACATTATTTATCGCATATATGCAATAAACGATGAGGGGTCTACGGTCTACGCTCCTCTTCATACTTCTGAGTTTTAGTGTCCTAATCGAGAATTACAGGCCAGTTTCGGCCACAATTCTCGGAATAACATTAACAGGACTTGCCGGTTTCAGTTTTTTCAAATGGCTATCAAAGCCATGGAAACACATGGGATATTTTTTAGTATGGCCTGACTACGGAGCCCGGGTATATCAAGGTAAATACACACAGTTTGCCACATCAGATGACATAGTTTCAGGAAAATATGTGTTTTTGAACTTGGCAAGTAACAATTATGGAAGATTCATAACAGTCACTCCTCAACCTCCAGATAAGGAGAATTATAGGACAGATATAAAGTTATTTGAGGTCAAATCGCATGAATTTGATAAATATCCGAAAAAATTAACTATCGGATGCGTAAAATTCTATGTTCGAAGACTTCAATGTAATTTAAAATATGAATATCGCAGAGTTTTTACCTATGTGGATGAGGCAAAGAGAAGATGCATACTAATAGAGTCATTTAACCAGTCGGGAGAACGTATGATGAAGCGAATATACAGGGAGAGAGACTTGGCCTGGTGGTACGATATGATCATAGACGAAAAAGAAACGAGCTTGGCAGGTCTTACTTCTTTCGGTCTTTTTAAGTCAAGTGAAACAACTACCTTTCAACTTGAATTATACAGCGATATATTACCTGTATGTATAACCAGGTCCAAATTCTCCCACGGGTTCTACTTTTTTTTCGACAAGGGGAGTGGAAAACCAAAACAGTTAACCGAGATTCAGTTCGCGAATGAGCCCATACAACCTAGCAAACATATCAGCGATCTGTTAATTTGGCATTATTTCGAGCTGAAAGATCCAAAGAACTTTACTTCAATACAGACCTCTCTCGTGGTTATATGTGAACTTTTTGAAACAGGGTGGCAATGCAAGTATTACAAATGCATGAATCAAGAACGGAGGGAGTATAAAGTTTATGATTCACTTTCTTATCCATTTGATGATAATATAAATTTTTCACATAAGGGATCGCAAATTAGACCACATGAAAAGTTTGAAGTTATGTTTGATTTAACTCAAAAAAATGTTCCCGGAAATATAGACAAATTTGCTTTACACATCTACCCCGAGTCAAATCATTATACACTGAGACCCTTGGATTTAAACAAACCTACCCTACCTTCATCGGTCAGAACCAATGATCCTGGCGGTAAATCACAATTTTTCCACAATGTAGACAATTGTTTCCGTTTAGTTTGCATATCATACTATGGCAAAATACGACTAATCAGTTATACAGCCCTAGATTCTACGAACCTCCTTTTTAATACAATTATTATGAAAAATGAACCTCATAATGCCTATGAACTGTTTTATGAAGCAGGTAGTAGACCTTATCTAGAGGCGCTGTTGTCCCCTTACTATATGAGTCTAAGTATTAAGGGGAAAACACTAAACGTCGATCATTTAGATTTAGATTTAACTAAACTAGACGGTATTTTAACAGCGAAATTAAACGATAATGTAACATTTTATTCCAGCTTATATTCGCAGTATAAAATATTGAAAAGTTTGAAAATTGACTCTGAAGTATTGGAAGTCAGTTTGGATATTAACTCGCAGCTGTTTTACTGTGAAAAGGACAATTCTAAATTTTTGGTAATATCCCATGTTAATAAGGAACTTACCATTATGAAAAGAAATGGGAACAAGTTTGTAAATGTTGCAATTAATACTATGCAGGATTTGCTCAATAATGTAAAATTAGCTCCGATTTTAAATTCAAATTACCAGAAAAATTGGAATCTTGTTACACTGAATCTGGATGATATATATATATCAGAACATATCGATGTTTTAATTTCGTCTTACAATACCGTCACGTTTAAAACACAGTATGGAATGAGAATTAATGTTATAAACTGGAAGGGAGTTGAAATCAATGTCAAGGAAGGTTGGCCTATGGTTACGAAAATAATGTATATGGACCATCATTTACTCTTGATAGATACAGTTAAAAAAGATAAGATTGACAGGGAATTATACAAGTTGGATGTATCGAACCACAAGATAATACTATTGTCAAACATCTTAATTAACATCACTCTAAACGACTTGGATAATCTTGCGAAACAGTTAAGTCAATCTATCTATAACTTGTATCCTAATACCCTCCCAATCAAAATATCTTTTGAAAACCCAAAAACTATCATCTCTGAATTTGAAGTAGATAAAATTCAAATTGCACATTCCGATGCAGATTTAATGTTAACACCAGGAGATTTAACAGCCCACGGTAAAGAGTATAAAGTTCCTAAAAACCATAAGTGGAAACAGGTTTTTAAGTATCAGGGTCACAACAATAGTGATTTTTACGATATTTTCACTATGGTGGATAAGGGAATGTATCACTATCACTCTTCTGATGATAAAAAAGAACAAGAAGAATTTCCTCGAGATCCATTCCTGACGATCACTGGAAAATACAATCCCCTGTTAATAGAAAGCGTTTATTTACCAGGAGTTAAAATCCAAACAGCAAAAATAGGAACGAGAAATATCATAACTTATACTTCAGAAACAGATGCTATCTTAAATCCTATCATTTTTGGAAAACATGAAATTAAGCTCATTGGTGACTTAACGAATGTGCAGGTGGTTAAATCCTTCGACGACAATAACAAATGCTCAATTACTATAGAAGCCAAATTTAAAAACAACAATATAGGCACATTGACTTTCACTCAAAATGCTAAAAGCCCCGAATTATACAAGTTAGAAGACAGAAAAGATCTTGGATTTGTAGACGACTCACTTAACTTTCTGGATCTTGTAAAAGGCCAAACAGCTCAGGAACTAATAAATTTTAACGAACGCAAGTTCCCTCTGGACCTTAGATACATGATACTTAACAAGATTTATTATTACTTCACTGGCTTTACAAGAACGGACAAATTCGAGATATATTTTGGGGATCAGAAATTTGAAATTTTGAAAGCAAACATTAGGTACAACATATGGGTTAGATACCCATACGACGACGTAACGTCCTCTGTTATAATGTTGTCCTATCTTTCTGGAGACAAGTTAAAAACATTCTCAGCTACGTACGATAGCCATGGAAAAGATATTAAAATTGAAAGACCGAATGTTAAATTTAATTGGGGAATATTGTCAAATATGGAGGCACTGCTAGTGAATAGAGCATTAATAAACATGGCAGCACACAAGGAGGAGATTTTTCCAGTAGATTTAAAAATAGATGATACACCGGAGAGTGTTATAATGAAGTTAAAAGTGGACGACAATACCGTAGTCTACACAACACTGTCAAAATGTAATTGTGTTATAAACAATATAAGATATAAAAATGCAGTAATAAAGGGATTTCAAAAGCAGTTGGCGAAACAAGTTTTCGTTTCTAGTGTAAACAATGAAATCATAATAGTTATCGCAACAAAAACGATTTCAAAGGCACTACTAAACGCATATCTATTTAAGAACGACACATTCGACATAATTGACGTATCAAAAATAGATTGCGGGGTTCACAAGGGACTCAGGAGTTTTCAAATGTGCGGATGAAACTAAAAATTATAAAAAATTAACATATATGTTTACACATGTTATATATTTACACATTTAAGTAATATGGGTTATTTTGAACTAAAAACCACATTTTTACCATTATAATGAAGAGATAATCTGGAATCCATTATATTAAATAAAATCGGAGAATATTCGTAGAGTTGCTAGGTGGTGTGTTTTTATCTGTGCGGTAAATATGAGGCTAGTTTAAAACACAAAAACGCATACACATTACGCAATTAAACCTGTTTTCATTGATGAATTAAAGTTTTAAACACATTAACCAACTTTTTATTTAGATCCCTATGTGTTTTCATCTTTAAAATTTGACTTTCCCAATAATCATCAAAATTTGATGATATTACGATTAAACGTTGTATATAATGAAAATTTTTAATGCAGTTCATGTTTTAATCTTTAACTTTATCTGTATAATAATTTTTACACCCATCTCAAGATTTGTGTGCTCAAATTCAATATACCAAAGGATTCCTCCCGTGGACGTATCGAACCCTAACGGCACTGTTATATTTGATGTGTTACGTGAGACAGATGATTTCTACCCACTAGGTTTAATTTCAAACCCTTCATCAGGATCCCGGGAGTTCATCGTGGACGATTCGGTTACATTCGGTAAAGATATAACGATAGTATTCGGGACCAAATACGTATCGTTAAGCCCATTTGCAAGAAATATACGACTCACCGCCAAAGTGGTTAATTTGAGGCAACACGTGTACATAGACTATGACTTAAACGGAACAAGAATTGTAAAGAAATACCACGAACAAGGAATAGCTGGACCCGGTCAACCGAAGTCATTTAAATTCGTTCAAACAGAATCCTCATTTGAAGTAGATGTATATGAAGGTTCAGATAAAGAAAGCGATGCATCAAGTGAGGGCTCAGACCTGGAGGAAAGTAAACCAAAGAAAAAAATGTATATCACCCCCCGTGGAACTGTAATTGAGTATAGTGATTACGAGGAACATAGTCAATCATCAGGGGATGAGAAGGTGTCGAAAGCTAAAGAACAAGACGCATCTAAACCAGAAGCTATATCAGTCCAAGTTCAAGATTCAGGCGTATTAACCATACCGTCAGACGGATCACCTATAATAGGTGCTCCACTTTCAGCGCCAGCTGCCTCCGAAGGTGCCATACCCAGTACCGTCGACGTTACTGCTGGAGCGGTCCAAGACACTTTCCAAGAAGTCACCACTCCAGTTGAACAAACTGAGCAACCAACAGCTATCGTTCATGTGGCTCAACCTTCTGAAAAAATAGAAATACTAGATGAAGACTTATCATCAAAGGCCGGCTTTAAATCTGCTGACATCGTTAAGGCTCCGAATGACGATTTCCGCTGCGTTTGGTTTGAAAACAACGCATCCAATGAAGTGTACAAAAGGATCACGTTCAAAAATCATACATTTCCTCTGTCAAAAAGCGCAGACGCGTTTGAAGTGTGTTACATGGAATACGACCCAGGCAAATACAACATGGTCGTGTCCTCTCAGTTCTCATCGATAGTTGTTGAGCAGATTTACAGGCTCGGAGGTGATGGGATAGAAGCACTAGTGACGTTTGAACCCTTTGTCGGACTGCAGTCATACACAGAGAGAAGAATGCCTGCCGACCAACAACAATCCACATCACCATTTGAACTGTCACTAGATAATTTCACTCCGGACGCAAACTCGTCCTATGACAAGGTCGAGGCCGGAAAGTGCACGGTTTACCGATACAAGGACGGCTTAGAAGACGATTCGCGCATAGGACCTGTGACCTCACTCAAATTCGGAGACACTACCTATGCCATACCCTCGCCGAAGAAGTTTGTGATGGTCTCCAAGTGCCACCCACATTTGTCGACATACTACGTGGTAATCATGCTCAAGGACTTCTTCCAATACGAAAGCGTGGTGTTCTACAGCGTAAACGATAAGATGTATCGCAAGAAGAATCTCCTAGAGGACGACGAGAGACTAGAGCTCATAAACATGACCTCAAAAGTATGGCACAAAAGACAGTCGAGTGGCGCAATGGGCAACTTCGCAGACGGAAAAGATGACCAGGTCGAAGTCCTCTGTCTGAGCCAGTTCACCAAGAAACTGACAAATCAACCGCTCCACTGCAAGTCAATTGAGCAGCTATCCAACTTCCAGCTGCTCTACCACGGAGAGGACTTAACCAACATTGTGTTCCCGAAGCGTTCGCCGAAGTCGTCAGTCCTCATCGGGAACGCAATCTTCGACCTGAACACTGACAATAACAACGAAAAGTACATATACCTGTCGCACCCGGCCAAGGAGCCAATAAGCCTGTTGGTGGAGAACAGCGACAAGGAGAACTACTCGATGGCTGAGAGGACGTTCGGCAGCAACCTGTTCCTGCCGCTGACCAACTCCTTCGGCAGTCTCCACCACAGGTCGAACAAGAAGGACCTGAACTTTGGCCTGTACAGGAGCAACCTGTATGGAATCACCTGGGACTACAACGACTACCTGAAGAAGTTCTACCTCTTCCCCTCCAAGTTCCCCGACTACTGCCTCGGGGACCTGACCTTCTGGAACATGAAGATCATGTCCAACAAGGAGGAGGGGTACAAGCAGATAACATCCGAAAAGAACCTGAAGATCGACAAGGTGAACGTTATCATCATGCTCCAGGACACAAAGATCGTGCTCGAGGTATCAGTCGACAAGAACAAGTTTACGAAGGTGGAGGTGAACACCGCAAAATCCAGTGTCATCAAACGGGACGAACTTTAGAAACCTAACATTTAATACATAATCTACTACCCTGTTCATTACATATCACACAATCGATTATAGCAGTTAAAAACAAACAAGATACGCAATTTATGAAAGTGTTCTTAAACGTCTACTTCCTCGAGTCACTCGGGAAGCTCATCCTCGCTGGAGTAGTCCATGATCTGACTGTTCTGAGAAGGTGTTAATCAGTGCCGCCTTACCATTTGCCACAACTGAAGCGAGTAGTCCTCCCCAACTGATGCGATGAGCTAAACGGTCAATAAAGCTAAGGGTCCAAACTTACATTGTCCGTGTATTTGCTCCACACGAAGTCGTACACCTTGTCCTGGTGCCCCGTGTGGGTGAAGATGAGCTCGGGCGGGGAGTCGTCCTCCTCCTCGTCCTCCTCAAGCTCTCCCCCGTTAACGTCCTTTCCGGGCGAGTCCAGGTCTAGAATGCAAATGGTTAGGTCCTCGGAGCCACTCGATATCAGCGACTTGTTCAGCTGGTTGAAGTGGAGTCTAACTATGGGCTCCTTGTGTACGGTGATTGCGTGAAGCGGGTCGGACAGGATTCGCTGGTCCCAAAGGTGTATTGCCTGAAAGTGAGTAAGTGCCTAATTCCGGCGTAAAAGAGCACGTTAGGGTAACTGGTCACTTGTATGTGCAGGAACCTACTCCTTTGGTGGACCCGGAGGCGAAAACGTTTGGGTTAAGCGTCGTGGTAGAAACCGAGTTTTCCGCGCCTTCCACCTTCCTGGTCTAACGAAGTTTTAACTGCGCTCAAGTACCTTTAAATGCGATCCCGCCTGTCTTGTATCCACGCTAAAACATCCTTTAAACACCTGCAACTTACATTAAAACGTATCCGTCCTCTGTGGCCACCAGACAGTTCTTTTCGTTGGTCTTCGAGTAGTCAATACAGTTCAGCCCACCGGTGTGTTTGTAACTGTAGCTCGAAGATTGCTCTAAACGCTTGTGTGAAGCCGCTTCCGAACCTTTAATGTCATATATGTACATGAGCCCGTCCTCCGAGCACGATGCGATCTCCGAACAGCCCGAGTCGAAGGCCATGCCGTACCTGAGAATTCGTAAAACCCTGCTAGTTACCCTTCATCTTCATGTCCTTCGAATTTGCACACGGGCTCTAAGTCTAAATACACGTCAATTTGCCAAAACTAACTTTTAGATTCCTGACTCAGGTCCCTTAAGTTGTACAGGTGAACTAAATATTTATTTGAGGTAAACCAGTTACCATCTGTCGTCTTAGCAGCTAAGAACACATTATCATCCTTGGTTTTCGATAGAATCCTGGAATAAAAAGAAGATTAAAGAAACTGCGAACGCCTAACCTGTTAACGTCGGCTTTCAGCGAAACCTGTGCTACACATTGGTACATAGGGAACTGAGTGTCAACGGGCAAGGGAAACCCTTCATAGTCGAGGCATTTGCAGTACCTCCTCAGCTCCTCCTTGAGAGGTTCGGCCGGTAGTGCAACCTAAAGCGTATAAGGGCAGAACGGGTAAAGGTACGTCTATGATGTAAATGGAAACGTCCTCCTTCGTCTCATACTGCAGCCCGCAGGCGATCTGCTGATAGGCAACCTCCTCGCTGGACTCCTCACTAAAATGCCGTAAATGTGTGGACACCTACTGGGTAATCGTCTGTGTAAAGTCGACGCAAAGCGGCTGTTGCGGCAATTTGATGCAGCTTATGAAATCGTACAATACTCTGGTGTTGACGATCCAGTTATGACGCTCATCCATGGTTAGGAACTGAACATCTGCGCGAAAGGGGGGGATTCCAATAATATAGTGTATATGGGCACAAATACAAAATTAAATTTCACCTTCGTCCCACCATAAACTTAGGTTTCGTCTTCACATCGTCCTCTTTCAGCTGAAGAATAAACTATTAGCTCGGCGCCGTAAACCGAAATGTGTATAGACACTACATGGGCGCTAGCTTATCCGCGCCACTCACCTTTATGATCCCTATGCTCCTGACGGTCTTCTTCATGAGCGCCCTGTTGAATCCCCTTTCCCAGTTGTAGCTCGTCGCGTAGGCCAGCAGGTTGTTGGTGCTCATGATCTTGATGTCGACCACCGGGGCGTTCACGCTGTTGAAGGTCTTGACCTTCGTCTTGTTGTCCTTGTCCCACACCGTGAAGGTTCCGTCTCCTCCTCCCGTGATGAATGTTCCGTGTTTAAGGTGGAAGTCGATCGCGTTAACCGGGTACGTCTGCGTTCCTCTTCCCGGCTGGTCCTGCCTGTGGCATTTGTACGAAAAGTTCCCCTTTCTTTCGTGCTCCATGAAGTAGTTGACTGAGCACCTTCCTCCGATTGAGCCGCAGACCACTCCCTTCGTGCCCAGGAGCTCCGGGAATATCGAAATTGCCTTCGTCTTCAATTTAAGGGTGGAGTCAATCACTATTTTGTTTTGCGGGTTCTGCATATTTTCCAGGTTCCATGCGATCACTTTCTTTTGGCTGTCTGCTACGCACAGCACGTTGTTTTTGAAATCGGATGCGAATATTTTGGATCCTACGTTTTCCGACCACACTGGGCCTTGCTGTCTTCCGTCCCACGCTCTCACGTTCCCGTCCCAGCCACAGGTCAATAAAAGCTTATACTTCGGGCACCAGTGCACTCCCATTATCGGGTCGTCGTGCCTCGCTACTAGCATTCCATTTTGCGCCGCCTTTTTTAGGTCATACACTAGGGCAACGTTGTTACATCCGCCCGAGAATAGTTTAACGGTGTCCTACACAATCATTTTCAGGGTCAAAATAGTCAATAACTACCGTTATTACATAATAATACACCGTAATCTTTATTTAAACTCTTCCACGTCTTACATTTGTGAATGTTGAGCACAGAATCGGCTCATTCTGCTTGAAGGTACAAACCAAATCCGCTGCGAGTTCATCTGCAGGCGAGTTTCTAAACGACCAGATTCTCAGACTCCTGTCCCAGCTTGATGCTGCCAGCAACAGGGGCTCCGGGGTTTGCGACTAAACCAAATGACGAGGCAACCAACTCACCCATGTTATCTGCGAAATAGTGTCGTCAGGCAGTTTGTCCAGTGTCAGCTTCGTCTGACTTTCATTATTCGGCCTTCGAAACGCCATGGCTTAATCTGTAAACTACGCGGCTTCCAATCGCGCCTTGAGTTGGTGAATTATTATTGAGCCGGCTATTGCAACGTTCAGCGAGTTCGCGAACGGGTGCATATACAGTGAAACTCTGATAAATCGTTACTTGGGGTCGTCAAACCTCTTTGCGAATTTAAAAACTTCCGGGTGCGGCCCTTCCGACTCGTTTCCCAGTATCAGGCACACTCCTTTTTGCGCTACTTCGAGTGTGTCCAGAGGCTCTCCTTCCACGTGTGCTACTATTGGCACCAGGTTTCTCTGCTTACAAAACTTCCTCAAGTCCCTGTGTTCACCTACACGTGCGTGACTGCTGACCTAAGTACCAAATCTGTGAGGGATTGAGTACTGCACGCCTCCTGTTATTGCCTAAAGTTCCAGATCAGCTATCTCAACTTACTGAAACCTTCCAGTTAAAGGGGTCAGTCGTGCCCTTGATATAGTACAAAAGATCCACTCCGAGTGCGACAGAGGTCCTAATGAGCGACCCGAGGTTCTGCGTGTACTTAATGTTGTCGAGTGCGAGAACAAATCTACTAAACTTATATGAACTCTTAGCCCACCTGGGTGTGATTTCCTTGTTCTCAGCGGGGGTATATGCTTCTGCGATCGTGTCCACCAGGCTATACGATTGCCTCGTTCCCCTCAAACAGTATTGCAGTGTGTACTTGTCCACCAACTGTATTCTAGAAAATCTAGAGTTATAATCTGGGTTTGAGAACACGAAATCTATCAACTCCTTCCTGGTTGTTAGAATTACGTCAAAGCTCGTGTCAGTATGCTTCAAAATATGCTTAACGATACTCGCGTTTACGACCAATCTCTTGGACGAATCCCGTCTATACACAGTGTTTACTCTCAATTTCCACAAATGCTTCAACACGGGGTTCTTTTTTATAGGCTTACTCAACGAATAAGGGTTCGGGTTAAAAACACTCAACTGATTTAATCTAAAAGGTCTTATCCTCTTCAGAACTTTCAGCTTATTATCGGCCTTAGTTCCAGCTATTTCGTCAGTTTTAACCTCTGGAAAGTCACTATCAATCCAGTGTGGGATTTTTAGCGTCTTTACGGCAGATTTTTGGCCTAAAATAAATAAGAATCTTTACTAGATTTAAATACCTTCAGGAATTGTTGAAAAATCTGATTTCGAAGCCAAACAATTATTTAATAATATTTTTAGATTACAGAGGCTTGGACTTCCAGGTATATTGTAAGCGTTCAAACGTAATATATGGTAAGAACGCTCCAGAGCAAATTTCATATACTAAGAAACTGGAATAACTATAATACATATACGCTTTTAAAGGCATAAAATAAATAAACAATTAGCTAGCACAGGTATAAATAAAAATGAAAAGTGGTGTTGTAATTTATCAATAGATGTATCAAAAAATCGGTACAACATAGGGTGTAACATTATCTTCTACATAAGATTCATTCATTTAGATTTTCATTGTTTTTATTATGTAACGTTTGTAATTATAAGTTTAGATCAAAAAGAATTATTTCAATTAACATTTAATTTATGCAATTTTTAAAACCAATACCCTTGGTTTTCAAATTATACTTCTTCTATGGATTATTAGTTTATTTTGATCACGGAAGGTTCGCAAATGAGAATATAACTAGGAATAACCATTTTTTTGTGGAATCTCTGGTTATTCCCAGACAGAGCTGTTTTGTAAACAACTTTCATAAACCATACACGCATTCCCGCTATGATACTGGACTATACGCTGTTCCCAAAAAGAAGCCTTCCAGAAGAAGAACAAGGATAAGAAAAACGGCGTGGATGAAAAGATTCCCCAAAAACTACAAAAAGGTATTCACCCACACTAACCTATTGTTTTAGCCCATGATGCTGGACATGTTTGACATCATCAAATACACGGATGGCACATTTACAAAAGCCAGGACAATACACCAGAACTGGTTGAACCTGCCTAACACGAGGCTGGACGGAAAACACGTTTTCAACAAAGAAGTCAGGCCTAGTTGGTGAAATCGCAAATTTTCAATATTCTGAAACCATGATAAATAATATGCTTTCTAGTTAGAGTTTTTGTATATACGTAAATACTTAGTGTGTTTGTGGCTACCCATTATTTAGGGTAGACCGCACAGGAACCTTAGCTCAATTTAAAATGGTAAACAATGTACACATCTTCAATTTTTCAGGATGTCTTAACACGGGTTCACCAATAAATCAAAATTCCAGCTTATAAGTGAAGATTCCTTATGCACTGTGCATATGAGTGCTTGAGATGTCATTTGGAATGCATGTCGCAAAACCCCTAGGATATCAGAAAACATTGTACTATTGCCCCCGAAATCGAACAATAAAGATTTAATAACTCTTAAAAATCACAGAATACGTAAAACAGGTGAGTTATAAGACCATAAACAGGTAGATAAGAAGGTACACAACATAACACGCAAAACTTAAATTCTCGCTCAGAAAATGTTCGATTGTTGCTCTGGCGCTAACGTTTTTGATGACGAACAAACGTTCCTCAACCATAAACACATTTTGGCTGAAAATGGCGTGAACACTGACGAGTTAAAAGGACTCGACGCCACACACTACCAGATCTTGGAGCCAATCACCCAGGTAAGATCCCACAAGTCCCAGTCTTCTAATCCAATTCACGCAGACGCGAGTCATTGAGGTGGAGAAGGAGTACATAGAGGAGAAAATAGTGGAGGTCCCTGAGGTCCAGGTCGTCGACAAGTACGTCGATGTCGAGGTCCCAGTCGTCAAGTACAAACCGGTCTACAAGAAGAAGGAGGTGGTCGTCGAGAGGGTGAAACACGTCCCCAAGATCACCTACGAGGACAAGATCGTGGAGGTCCCCCAGGTCCAGTACGTCGAGAAGGAGGTCGAGGTGCCAAAGTACGTCACCAAGGAGAGAATCGTCAAGGAGCCTAAGGTCATGGTCGTCGAGCACGTCATCCCAGTACTCAAGGTCAAAAAGGCCGACCACGTGACCGAGATCGAGGGCGACGCCAACTTCGATGACAATGACGAGGGCGACTATTAGACTCCTGGGCCCTCAAGCAACGCAACCCCAACTATCCAACGCCTCGGCAGTTTTTGTTTTTAATGCAACCCTAATTTGATAATTTACCCTCACGCCATAGATCTAGGGCTACATAGTAGTTATTTGCCACTGCACCAACACACTAGCCGAGGGAGATAAGTCGAGTTAACCATCACATTAATTTACAGGTTTCTGTTGACAGATTCTAGCTTTTCCTTCAAACCCGTGTTGTCGAAGTCCAGGGTGTCTCCGGCGACTGAGTTTGGAGTCTACAACAAAGTTAACACGCGCAAACTCACAGTCTGGTTATAGGTGCTGCTCTTAAAGCCGATCTGGGCAGGGTTCTGGAAGAGCCTGGCGATCGAATTTTTGGCCGCGTCAATTTTGGCGTCCCTGATCTTGTCCGAATCCTCGGGCTCCGGGACGTCGGGGACTCCCAACTGCTCCCTGCGCTCCTCCTTATACGAGATTTGACTCTGGTTATCGTTGTGCCAGTATGCATCGTTGTTCCTCATGGTGGACTCTATTGAGAAGGGGTTGAATTCGTCGTTGAAGTTGCTGGGCGCCATTTTTTGGGCCGAGTTAAACGGCTCCATGTGCAACAGATCCACTTCCCTGCTAAAAATTAATGTTTATGCCTCCAAAATACGCTTTAGGCTCGGGGTTATGAATCTTCTGCTGCTGAACGTGGTGAGGGTGCGGGTGATTAAAATTAACGGTGCCGTTTAACACGGCGTCTCGAGGGTTAAATCCTGAAAGTGGTCAAGAAATAAATAGGTACCTTTTGATAGCAGAACCCAAGGCTCCTCCAGCCCTTCCATCGCGTAAACTTTCTTTTCATACTTGTTTCTAATCCAAACCTCCATATCGCTGAACATAATTTTATGTTAACACAAATAAACCTCGGCGCTGCAGAAATGTGGTATTTTGAAACATTCGGGGGAAGTTTATATAAATAATACATATTTGCGACGTGGTTTCCGATACTCATCAGTGACTAAAAAATAAAAGTAAGGGGAGCGGTTATCGAACCTTGATCCACTCTGGCTTCAAGTTATCCAAGGTAAGAGATTTCACCTGAGATAGGTGAACTCCGAGCGTTCTGTGTATACCAGAACAGTTAATACATAATAATACACCTAGATTTACACTGGCCCATCTGGGCGCTCTGGTACCGCAATCGGCACAAAAGTTATTGCCGTCAATGGAACAAAGTTTAGCTATAAAATCAGTTCCAGGCATTTTTAAATATAAAATAGGAATATATTTACATAGTACATAGAACCAAACATAAATGTGTAAAAATCACAATAATAATGTAAATTTAACTGGGTACTTAACACCACATCTGGATTTTATTTTTTGAAATGGATCTTAACCTAGATTTCTGCACACACAAAACACAAACAGGCAGGATTCATAACGTTTAATATGAAACGAATGGTTTCAAACCAAAACTTGGACCGCAACCCTTGAGGCTTAAGGGTTTGTCGTAATTTTTAATTCTAAACAATATGGAGTTGTTTTATGTTCCAAACAAGTCGCTCTGCAGCCAAAAAAATAAAGTAGTAAATGACGCGTTTGTGGAAGGCCTGGTTTCAGATTGGCATTTGTCGGAAGGCTTCAAAAACGACAAAAAGTCGCACGGCTCTCTGCTGAACAACGACCTCCCGTGGCAAAGCAAGTGGTATTTGAAGTTCGATCCCCCAAGGAGCGCCCAGGAACTGGGAATAGAGCACTACTGGAGCTACGAAGCGCCCAAACTGGTTAATTTTGCCACTGCCTCAGACTTTGACCTGAAGTCCGGGAAACCGGATTCACACTCGCAGCTGGGCAAATCGTCGATGTCGTCGCTGAAGAACACAGCCACAGTGGTTTTATCGGGAAGCACCCACGAGTCGCTGAAGAGGGAGGCGTACCGCAGGGAAGCGTACAAGGCGGAGTCGGAGGCGGACCGCGCGAGCGCCTTTTCGCTGCAGATGAAAATGCCGCCGAGCGAACCAGGCCAGACGAAGCTGTCAATGCTGGAGAAGTTCACGATGTCGGCGACCAAAGGCCACAAAGGCAGACCATCGCACAGTAAAAAACATTAATGTGATTCAGACTTTACAATTACGTTCCTGACGCCGACGCTGTCAATAACGACCTGCTCAAGCACGGAAGTCAACTTGGCGAGGACCTAGAGGAAAATGAGTTGGAATCGAACTAACCTCCTTCAAGTCCTCGACGGCCTGCTGCGGGGTAAGAGCAGCACCCTTGCTCTCACGAGCGCCTTTGCCAGCTCCTTCGTAGGCGGAGGCTTCACCAGAGCCGTTTTCATCGGAAAGTTCCCCGCCCTCCTCAGATTCGTCCCTGTGGAAGTCCTCGTCCTTGTCATCTTCCTCGTTCTCGTCGTTGGAATCCTCGCCTCCTTCCCCCTCTTCTTCTTCGTCGTCATCGTCTTTGTGTTTCACCTGCAAAAACCTATCAGGATCCATGATGTTTTCCTCTTCTTCCTCGTCACCACCGTTGGACGATGAGGTGTTAGAATCGTCAGAAGAAACGAGCTGTGAGTCACCCTCTCCCACATCGGAGGTGCTGCCGGAATCAGCGATGTTGTTTTCCTGGTTCTTTGCATCTTTGACGTCGATTTTACTGTAACGGTACCCATCGATTATATACTCCAGGCTGTTCAGGGCAGCATATATTTGTTCTAAACAAAAATGTGTTGTTAATTTAGTACTGATTTTACCTGGCGTAGATAAGTGGCCTGGATCTGAAACAGGAAGATTTTTGTGCTTTGCCCTGCACATTGTTTATTTTAGTATTTCAAACTGCTATTAACCTACCTCTCAAATAGGCTTAGAGTAGCATCTCTGATTGATTTTAAGGGGTCTACCTTCTCCTCCTCATGTTTGGGAGCAGGAGTCGTGGTCGTATTAGTAATGATAATGTTCCCGGCCTCGTCTGAAATTGGATAGCTATGACTGTGCTACTTACCCTTTGGCATTGAGTGTTTGTTCGTTTCCGTCGTGTACTGGCCCTGTTTAAACTTATTGAGCAACTCGTCAGCCTTCTCTTTTGCCTGTTTGGCAGAATCCAACATTTGGCCAGCATTGGTGTTCATTTCTTTCATGTGCTCCTCCTTGGCTATATCGTCTACGATCTTTTTGTTCTCTTCCACCTGATCAGTATCTTGCTGGTTATTCAGTGGCTGCGATGACGACTCGTCCAAAAAACCATTTTCTGGCTGCGATTGACCCTGAAAATCAGGTTGATAATTAGACCGAGGCCCATTATCATCTGATGGCCCCCCCGATGAATTGTAACTATCCTCAGAGTTTAAGTTAGATTGACCGGGGCTCTAAATTTTTGATGTGTATTTGTAAAAAACAGTGTAAATTGTCAATGAAGCTCGTATAACTAATATTTGTACCTCTTGTTCGTAATTATAATAATCTTCTCCGTTTTCATCCTAAAAAATTGATATTACATTAATCAAAACACACATTGGGATTCTCATGTAAAAAGTGAGTGTTTATTTTCTTCCTTGACCTATTTTTGTTAGAACTTTTATGTAAATCGCCCAAAAACATAGCTTCTTTTGGCAACGATAGTAGTTTTAATTGCGATGAATTAGGGTTAAGAGTGTATGTTGTATGGTTTTTGCAGTACACAAATACACATCTCAATAATAATAAAAATATGATATAATTATTTAAAATCATCGTTAAATTTTAAATTTCAATCAAAATATGCCTTAGATTAAGGAAAAAATACACATAAACATAGCACACATAATCTACTTATTACAACCAAAATTATTAAAATCCACCATGCTTAAAATATTAATTTATTTCAAATTGATTCAATTCAATGATAACATTTTTACACATTACAAATATAGCAGATAATTTTCACTAATTTATAAATGATTATGGTGGGACACATAATATGACACATAAACATATTTTATGAATTCTACTAAAAAATTAATTATTATTTATTAATGTTTGCCAACTTTAAAGCTGTAAATCATTAGGAAAAATTATATCCTAAAAATCTATGGAAGGATGATGTCGTTGTCTAAAATACACGGAATTTTATTAAATTAACTGGATAAGCTGACGAAACTTATAAAAATATTTTAAAAACAATCCCCTTCAATTACAAGCAGTTTCAAAGTAGTTAATCTACCAATGGTGTGTGTGTGTTGTAGTGTTGTGGACGAAGAATCATAAAATATGTATTTGTAGATATACTTTAACAATGTTTTAGTGGAATTTTAGCTTATTTACTAATGTCGTAATTTATGACCTTGAATCGAATAAACGCTTGGCGCCTCGCGCCTAGAATCCTATTCTTTTATGCAATAGTACATTCTTCCACCTTAGTGTCGTCATTCCAATCGAACAAGTTAGTCAAACTTAGTTTTTTAACACACACTGATCTCAAAACACGATATTCCTCGCCAGTCATACGAGGTTACACGGAAATTGTTGTACCATCCAAACACACGCAAGGATGTTCAGTACTATATTCATCGTTTAAGCCAAGCTACCCAGATAAATTCAAACACACCAACAGCAGTAAAAGATCACTGTTAGGCAGATTTTGGAACTATATAAAGTCGTACCTAAGCAACAAACTATCGAGTGTAAAATTATATAAAATCCCAGGCAGGTCGAGACTGCTGACCCTGTACGGCAGGAATTTCAACAAGCACCTGAAGGACTCACCCCTGGGCAACATCTCCCTGTTTGACTTCTTCGCGAACCCCCCCAGTAGCGCAACCGAGTCCGGAGTCACGGACATGCTTGACAAAAAGCTCTCGAACGACTGCCCGTATATGCACCTCGTCAGGACCGGCCCCTACGAAATAATCAACTTCTTTCTGAGGGTGGCGCCGAACATGGTCAAGGACGCTATCAGCCTAACCGTGTCGACGATGATAGGCTCGTTCTACAAGTACAGCGCGGAGACGACGATGATCACCACGAAGGACCGCCTGGCGTCGCTGATTCTGAACCTGCAGGTCACGGGCTACATCTACTGCAACGCGGAGCACAGGTACCGCCTGTCGAGGCTCTACGGAGCTTCGAACAAGAAGGAGCAGATGGCGCCGAGTCCGGAGGCGAAGGAGGCGCTGGACGCCAAGGTCACGGGCTCAGTCGTGGGAGAGCAGATGGCCGACATGTCTGCGGGCGACGAGCTGCTGAACTACGTGAAGAGGCTGCCGCGCTCGTACGTCAACTACGTCTTCGACAACATGAACCCTAACATCGTGGAGGCTATGCGCCTCTCCACGGACCGGACCATCAAGCTCCTCACCGACAGCGTCGTCAACGCGAGCTACGTGGACGCCGGCGACCACAACAAGCAGATCATTCAGCAGACTGGCACCTTCGCGATCCAGCTGTGCTTCTGGAAGCTTGCGCTGGGCTACTGCATGCGCTACATGGAGACGAACGTGGAGCTGGGCAGGTCGTTGCACGCACAGTAGGCCTCCTCAATTTTGTAAAATGCACTGCACCCATAACTACCATACATACGCACATACCTGCTCTAAATAGGCACATAGCTACCATACATACGCACATAGCTACTATGAATACACAAACATTAAATGTTTACTTGCACAGGTAAATGAACAATATAACTGAATGGATAACGTAAGCACTAAATTAAAATTTAAATCATTAGTCTAAATTGCGATTCTTTGTCTTTTCCCTGGTTTGTCCTCGAAATGCGAGTTGTCCTAAAGGTGAGTTACGTTAAGGTCCAACGAATTACCTGCAGGAAACGCAGAATGTTTTCAAGTCCCTGGTTGAACTCAAAGGACTTTTCGTTCAATGTCTCGTCCTGTAAAGGTGTTATTAGCTTGAAACGCCAGTACTAATGGCAATGAGAATAAACATATGCGTTACCGTTTCCTTGAGCTGGGCCGCCAAGTTTATCGGAAGTGGCTCGTACTGGTCAACTTCGACGTTGTCCAGGTCCATGTTCTCCACGGTCCTTATGAGGTAGTCAACCGACTCCGTGTTCACGTACAGGTTCGAGAACTTGTTGTCCCTGGAGGAGGGCAGGATCCTTATGAAGTCGAAGAGCGCCTTGCAGGGCGTGCTCGTGGCGTCCAGAGTCCTGAACTTCGGGGGCATGATCGGCCTCCTGGAGCCGTGCAGCTGCAGCAGCGACTCCAGGGACGTCGTCATCTTCGGCTCAATCTCTGAGAGCTTTGTGACGTTCGGCCTCGATATCCTTGTCCCGTACTTTACCAGCGACACTGGCTCCTCGGGGTGGGCCCTCGTGGCCTCAGGCACCACTTCATCGTCTCCCCTTTCCGAGGCCTGCGGCTTTGCCTTCTTGCCCCTTCCCTTCTTCGTATCCTTTCTCGGCAACCTGTCTTCGTTTTCCACGTGTTCGGACTCCCTTTTAACCTCAGTCGCAGGTGCAACGGGGCCAAGTATGTCCCGGGCAGCCAGATGCCCTCGCGCCTCCGGTGAAAGCTGGGCGCCTTTCGGCTCCGGGGCATCGTGATGGAGCACGTTGAACTTAAATATTTTATCCAGGTGGTCAAAGGACACTCCTGAGCAGAACAGCTTCTTCCTGCTCTCCACTATTGCGCTGAAGTCGTTTGCGATCTGCCTTTTCGAGGTCGAGCCCGACTTCTTGAACGCCTCTCCGACGTCCGAGTACAGTGGGAACTTGGGCACTTCGGTCGTGTGCTTCGACTTTTCCGTGAAAGTGTCGATGCCCAGCTTACTCGAGACGACCGAGGACAGGTACAGGCTCTTCACGTTGTCAAACGTCTCCGCCGTGCCGTACAGGTACTCCATGTTCATCCAAAAGTTCCATAGATTTTCTCTGTCCGCCTCCGTCATCTTCGAGCCCTTGTCCAGGGACCCGACGATGAGCTGCGAGATCAGTATGCGCACGTCTACGAATTATTTTACGCGCTCGAGCTTACCGTTGTGCTTTCCGACGTTCAGCAGCGTGTTGAAGAAGAGCAGCATGTACTTGAAGTTGAACGCCATCTTGCTCTGCGCCTGCTTCAGGATCTGCACTGCTCTGTCGTGGTCTCTGAAGCAGCGCAGCTCCGTGCTCGCTGCGTACCAGTAGAGCTCCCAGGAGTTCAGGTCCGACTTCGCCAGAATTAGCTGCACGTGCTCTCTCCAGGCGCTGTTTCCCATTTCGCGCCTCACGAAGTTCAGGTAGTGCACGATTCCGTCGAGCTCCGACTTTTCGTAGGCCAGGTAGTCCTTGCACTCTAGCAGGCTTCGCAGCTTAACCTCCTCCTTAACCTCGCTGTCGAGCTCTGAGGACTTAAGTCCTGGCGCCACGAGACTTGCAAACTCTTCGTGTGCCTTGTCGACTTCCCCCGACTCCTGCAAATACAGCGCCAGTACGAAGCGCAGTTTATCTACAGTTTCATTGACGGCCTCCAAACCTACCGTCCTCCTTCAGGTACGTGCCCAGTGCCATTTTTATTTTCGATATTGCTGCAAATTCTTATTGTTTACCCACATTACCTTGTTCCCTTTTGTCTGTGAAGAGCAGGTACTGGAAGTACCTGTACCACATCTCTCTGCAGAACACCAGTGGGCACAAGGCCCTCTCAAAGTTATACACTACTCTTTCTACCACCAACTCATTGTCCACCTCCATTGGATTACTCTCCTCGAACATGATTATCTCCATCCAGTATCCCACTGCCTCCGAGACGTTTTCCTGGGATGACATCGTTCCCTCGTACGACGCAGGCTTAATGGGATACACCTTTGAATAGAGCTCCGTTATTCTCTAAAAAGCAAAATATTGTACGGAAATCACACCTCGTACGAACGCATCGTCAAGTTAATCACTGTCTTCATCTCACCCAGGAGCTTCGAGGACAAAGTCCCCGTCGAGTCAACTGTGTTCTCAAAAATTGAATACGAGTCCCACAGTGCCCTCATATTATTTGTCGGCGTCCTCAACCACTAAAACTCAACATTATACGCATCCTCCTACCCTGTGGAACAGATTCCTCAGAGAGTTTAACTCTCCGTACATTTCCAAGTACGTTCTATTTGACGGGTCAAGTGAGTTAGCAGATCTAAATACAAGCTGCTCTGTCTCACTCGGCACCAGCGGCGTTTTCAACAAGTTTTGGTCCTGAAAAAACCTTTTCAACTTCCCATCTTTACCTGTGCAAATATATCCGGAAGCAGCCCTGAGGTCATTCCAAGTGCCAATAAGTTACAATTGTAAATCTTAACTAGCATTATGGCCCACTCCGTCCACAACGTGTCTGATCGGTAATCAAATCCAGCCTAAGTTCATCATTTCCAAATGTGTGTTACCTTTTCTATCGCGTTGACGAGCGATCCAATGTACTCGTGGATAGAGGCCGTATGGTACAGAAATACCAAATACTTGACGTGCAAATCTGCAAAGAACAATATGCATTTGCGTTTACACTTACCAAAATCATTTACTGATTTTAGAGCCTCGTTGAACACTTCGAAAGCCTTTGAAGAATCCCGGTTGTAAATATAGTACAGCGCGTGACGATAGTAAACCTTCCAGTATTTAGGGTAGATAGAACAGGCCTCCTCAAACAGCTCTGGTGTTTTAGCCACCTACAATTTACGTTAAAATGAGAGGAAGGTAATAAATATACACATAGGAACTAATAAAATTTGAAATACCTTCATATACTTAAACCAAGATCCATCATCTTCGGGCGTATCCAACAAATAAACATTGGATGGGACTTCTGATTGAGCGGTAGAAGCCAACTTCTCTGGAATCAAGGTATTAGAGTCAGGAATGACTGAAACAAAAATTTTACTTGCTACAACAAATTTATTTGAAAAATTTGGGTCTTTAGGAACCATATTCGAAGCCAAATATTATAATTAATTCATAGTTTATGATAATTTAATGTACATAGATGTGATCAGGGGTATGTTGGTGTAATGTGGGTATTCATTCATATATTTAGTATATCACACTCATATACGTTGAGTTTTCTCTCCTCTAAATTTGTAAATGTTTATGTAGCAGTAATCGGGGGAGTATATCGTTTTAATTTTAATTGACTGTTTATTCATTTGTATTTGTAATATATTTGTTATGAAAGATATAAATTACACACATATATATTTTAAAATCATAAATGAGGAATATGACTCAATTTAAAATAATAAAGATAGCTGTAATAACAGTTTTATTATTAAATGTTAAGTTAATTAGAGCAATAAGCACGGAGCTGCCACAGGTACGTTGTATAAAGTATTAAAACTAATGAGCACAATGGAACTAACAAGCACTTAGGACGTTCAAGATATACACGAGAGTGACTTCAGTAGATATTTGTCGAACGCTAAGAGGACTCCAGTAGTATTACACTACCCTCAGCTGTTCATATTCTCGTCCACGGCAATAAATGATTTCAGAACAGTAGCATCGCTGCTGTCAGAAGACCCTAAGGTATGGAGCACGAGAATAAACAAGTTTTAGTGCGAGTTCGTGACAGTGGAGTCGGCGACGTTTTTCAACGGAGACATCAGCTCACTGGAGCCAGTGGTGAGTTACGTGACAGAAGGAGAAACGAAAAAGTACGATGGACCAATCAACACAGCATATATCTTGAGCTGGCTGACGAGCGAAAACGTGTGTGAAATGAAAGTGAAGGACATAGACAACTACAAAGCGTTCCAAAAAGCGTTGCCGGACGGACACATACAAGCGTACGTGCTATTCGGAGAAAACCAGTACGACCCAAAAGTAGTGGATAAAGTAAAAAAGTTCGTAGTAGACGAAGATCTGGCAATACCAGTGTTGTACATACCAGACCACATGGTGTCACTGAAAGTGTATAAACTGCTTAACAACGTAAGTTTTTAACAAAATAAAGAAGATAGGGATACCCGACGCCGAAGATGCCAAACGTAGTGGTGTACAGAAACATGAACCTGCTGCCGAAGTCAGCGTCGTACAACAAGGAAGTAAACAACGAAAAGTGGCTTAACCAGTTTTTGAGCGAGGAACTGATACCGCCAGTGCACTCAACGAACTCGTACATGCTGCCGAAGTTCCTGACGATGAAGAAGACAATCGTGTACATATTCACGAAGGACAAGGACCTGAGAAGGTACCTGAGCGACGAGTGGCTGAAGACAGTGCCGAAGAGACACTCGGAAAAGCTGGTCTTCCTGCACTCGAAGGGCTCAGAATTGGTGGAAACAAAAATGAATACAATACTGGCAATAGACTCGGAGTACGAGCAGACAGTAGTGAGAGCGTTCGTAATTAACCTGGACACGCTGGAGTTCTATAAATTTAAGCCGCTGTCGCTGGAGGACGGAGAATTGAACGAAAAGGTAACCGTAGGGATAAATAAGAGTTAAATAGCGAATAATTGCCAGTAAATAGTACAAAATTAAGACAAGTAGCTAGAAGGAGTAAACGACAAGAGTAACGACAAATTGGCTAAATATGACATGTAGGGACTTGAGAAGTTCATAAACGACCTGGAGATCAATAAGCTCAGCCACTACGTGAAGAGCGAACTGCCAATACCGGAGAGCATAGACACAGGACCGGTGAAGACAATAGTGGGAGAGGACTTCCACAAGAGAGTAATAGAATCCAAGGACGACATACTGGTCCTGTTCCTATCGTCCTGGTACGACAAAGGGGATAAACAGTCAAAAATGACATTTTAGGTGCGGCCACTGCCACAAAGCGAAGAGACTTTTTAGAGACATCGGAAGAAGGCTGAAGGGAACACGCGGTCCAGTCCTGGCGACGTTCGATGCATACAACAACGAAGTCGAGGACATGGAAATAAGTAAGCAGCAGATAACGGAATAGGCAAAGAGACGCTGTAGTCATAGACTAAAATCAAATAACCTAGAGGCAGTTAGAGTAAAAATTAGACCAGTTCAAGTTAGATAAGTAACACCACTATATAACGCCACCGTAAACATTACACTATATGACGGAAAAGAGTATCTGAGTACAACGTAAAATTAGCTCACAACTATAAAATATTAAAACAATAGCAACCAGACGTAATTAAACGTAATTTAGCACAATTTCCAACAATTGTACTCTTCCCAAGCGGCCACAAGGGAGAACCAATTTTTTATACCGGAGGAGACACCGTCGAAGAAATATCGGTATTTCTAGAGGAAAACTGCAAGTATAACAGAGTAAACGCCGAAAACATCCTGCAGAAACACGTGTCAAAGGAGCGAATCTTCGAGTTTCATACCGAATTATAAATATTTAGTTTATTTAAACAAAATATTTTACACACTGAGGTACACTAATATGTTATCTTAATTAAAACATGGTTATAAAATTTTATTAATTTGAGTCTACTTGGAATTACAGCAGCAAACCATTTTAAGTTGCACCAACTGGTAGATGTCATTTGCAAAATGACGACAGAGTGGAAAAAATTAATTAAAAACACGGTTTAGTGAGAATACATATGTAAAATTAAACAGTATGCATGGGTGAATTATTAGGGATATTGCGGCTTAATAACTATTGAGTATGTAATTAAATCAAGAGAGTGACGCGTACTCAAAGTGCCAATAAATCAACAGTAGAACTCTGAGGAATAGTTCAAATAATAAATCGAGTTCACGATACTAATGTCCAGTTGCAGTGAAGTCAGAAGATGCGGCATTGCCACTGGCAGATTCGAGGGCCTTCAGCAAATGAAACTAGTGAGTTGAGTGATAGAGGCCGGTAAAATAAATCAGAAATAAAAGGGGCGAAAACGTAAAAAATAAACAAAGCGTAAAGATGAGGTGGAAGCACGAAGATAAAATGTGAAGTACATTATGAACTAAAGTACACAAAGGGGGTCACCTGCGAGCGACAAACTTGCGCTTGGCAGAGAAAAAGCCCAGGTGGCGCTTGGGCTTGCCGAGGCCCTTGTGCACGCGACTCATCCGATCGCTGCAGAAACGAGTGAGGTAGAGGAAGGAGTCCCGGTGAGGAACGACGCTCGACTGCTGAGTGTTGAACTTGACGGCGCCGAACCTTGCGCTCGCCAAGTTCATGTCTGAAAGGTCGTGCTGAGAGACGTCAGGGTTTAGAATGACGCGCAGGTTCGAGTTCTCAGGCAAGTTCGCAACGCTGGGCGGACCGGCGATCCTCGGAAGGAAGCTGTTGAGCTCCAGGGCGAAGTCGTCGAAGTGCACGTCCCACAGGTGCGTGAGGGGGTCCTCGGAGCCGGGCTCAGACTCGGACTCGTGCTCAGCGGCGCAAATCGACGCGAGAATGTCGTCGAGGTGCGCCTTGCTGATGTAAAAGTCGTTGCAGAACCGGTCGTTGACCTCGTTCATGTACTCGGCGAGATCGTCCTTGTGGACGACGCCGTCGCGCATGATCTTGGTGGGCACGGCGGCGATCTTCTGGAAGAAGGGGTGCTGCCTCGCACCTGAGCCCTTGACGCTCAGCTTGTTCGAGTCGAACTCCTGCACGTCGCGAATCGTCTTCAGGCCCAGCGAGTTCCACTGCTGCACGATCTCGAGGCGCTTCTCGAGCTCCACCTTGGCGATGAGGAGCTTCGTGAGCTTGATGTGGTCGTCCTCGGAGTGGAACCTGAGGAGCGGCGAGAGGCGCCAGTAGAGCATCTTCTCCAGCTCACTCATCGTCTGCATGGCGTTCTCGCGCGCGATGAAGTCGTTCCAGAACCGGTGCATGAGGACGCGCCGGCGGTAGATCCTCTCGTCGAGGAACCCGTTGTACAGGTCGACCAGGGCCACCTTGAAATGGATCTCGGAGGGCGAGTCCCAGGGCTCAAACTCCACGTCCTTAAGCATGAGCTCCGCGTCGGGGTAGTACTCAGTGTCGAACTCGTCGCGGAATATGTTGTACCCCGTGAAGTTCTGGAAAAACTTGAATTTCGTCGGCTCAGACTCGAGCAGGTTAACGGGCGGCGGGATGTAGGTCGAGTGGGAGCCCGTGAGCTCGGACGACACTATTTTGTCGTCGGAGTCCGGGTGCTCCACGACCCTGTGACTCGCAACCACCTGGTCGAAGTAGCTGAACACGTGCTCCCTGGTCGGCGCAGATCTCTGAAAAGGATTATGGGCGTGAAACTAGGCGACGTGAAAGCACGGGGATGAACTTACGATTGGCGTCCGCAGGCTCTTCACGTTCGGGTACGGGGATGAGGCCGAGGATATGTACACGTCGTAGTAGTGGCTCTCGCAGTCCGAGGGCGTCTTAAACTTCGTGCTGACCTTGTTCACCATCTCAGAGACTTGCTGCAAAATTTTAAAACAAGAAAACTAACCTTCCAGTTGCCGAAGCCGTACTTGCTGATGCCCTCCAGGAGCATTAGCTCCTCGTCGGCGCTCCATCCTACGAAACAGTGACTCAGAAGAAAGTACCTTCGGAGAATAACTCAAATGAGTTTGGCCCAATTGGCACGTAGTTGTGCCCCAACTGATGAGGCTCAGTGTATTTCATCTTGCTTGCGCAGGAAATACACAGGTCGTAGTCCACACACTCCGCACACCGTATTCTGCAGCCACCCACCGATAAAGATTGGTTGCAGTAGTTGCAGTAAAAGTCCACTGAAAGGAGCGTGGGATCGAAATCGATCACTGAAATGGATCCCGTCGAGTTCCTAAGGGAAATTGTTTAAATTTGAGAGATATTTACCCCGATGTGTGATTGTGTGAATCTCTGCGGGATGTAGAAGCCAAATTTCTCGATTCCGAACCGACATAACTGCCAGTTGCCCTCAAATCGTGCCTCGACTTTCTAGTCCGCTCAGAAATGGATGAGGAATCTGCAGAGCCGTGTGAATGTGGCAGTGACGATCGCGTGGATTCAACCATTGTTTAGTGAGCGAATTGTGAAGGCAACGTAGTATCATTTACATCATTTTAGTTACCATTTTAAACCTGGAACAAATTGTCCTTTAATTTACAAATAATAAACTAACTGAAAACAAAAATGTGAGCTGATCAATACACCCACAAAACTGAGAAATTTTGAATAGAATAGGACAAAAAATGATAACTATATTATTATATATACAATTATATCATGAAATAGTATAAAATGAAAAATATAAATAAAAATTTCTGATAAATGAGTTTATTATGACACCACATTCATTTACAAAAAATTTTATTAATAAAAACAGCTTACCATTTGACACATTTTATTCATATTAAGTCATACGTATCATTTATATTGTTAATAATTCCTACCGTATTTTTTAAGCTTAAATATTTATTTTTTGTAAATTATTTCTCCGTTTTTAAAATTTAACTCTTCCTCTAGATAAAATTTAGCACATTTTTAATAAATTTTGCACCTTAAATTATTTTGGTGAATCTTCCACATATTATAGTATATTGTTTTTGCTTCTATTAAAATTATACCTCAATAGCATGAGCAGAATGGAAGAAGACTACATGGAACATCTTCGCAAGGCTTCCATACTTTTGGTTGGAGCAGGAGGGATAGGCTGCGAGGTGATTAAAAATCTGATGCTCAACGGAGTCACGAAACTCACAATAGTGGACATGGATACAATAGACGTATCGAACCTGAACAGACAGTTCCTGTACCTGCCAGAGCACGTGAACAAGTTCAAGGCGGAGGTGGCGAAAGAGCGAGCACAAGAAATTAACCCGGAGAGCGAAATAGAGTACCTGGTCTGCGACGTTAACACGTGGAAGCCGAAGGACATGCTGAAGTACGACGTGGTACTGAACGCGTTGGACAACGTGAAGGCGAGATCGCACATCAACTACTGCTGCGTACAGTCAGGTAACTGGAGAACAAATCATTGCAATTGCAGGAGTGCCGCTGATAGAGTCGGGAAGCACAGGATATAACGGACAAGTGTATCCAATATTGAAGGACGTGACGAAGTGTTACGACTGCGAACCCCTGCCGAAAACGACAGCAATACCAGTGTGCTCAATAAGACAGATACCAGATAAGCCGACGCACTGCATAGCGTGGGCAAGAATGCTGTACCAGCTACTGTTCGGGACGCCAGACAACAATAACCTCCTGACGGACCTGTCAGTGCCGACGCTGCCGCCCTTGGAGGACCTGAACGAGGAGTCGGTGGTCGACTACACAAATAGAATTTTTAACTTCCTGTTCAACAGCGAAGTGGAGTCGCTGCTGAAGATGGAAAAGGTGTGGAAGGAGAGAGACCAGCCAATGCCGCTGGCACACGAGTTTAGACTAAAGGGAAAGGAGGAAGAGAAGGCAGAGGCGTCAGAATCGACGGAGTTAAGAGGTAAAAGGAGGAGTTCAAAAAGTAGGATCGCAAGCGGATCAAAAGCGATGAAGACCAACGAAGGAGTGAAGGTTAAAGTAGGGGAGCAGGACTCAGCGCAGAAGTTCAACAAGTTCGCAGTGCTGGAGTTGGATGAGCTGTACGACCAGTTCGAGAGCAGCGTGGCCAATATCCTGCTCAAAAACGCGCACATCCTGGGCAGCGCAGCCTTTTCGAAGGACGACGAGGTGGCGGTGGAGTTCGTGGCGGCCTCGGCGAACATCAGAATGCACAACTTCGGAATTAAGCGCCTGAGCACGTGGGAGGTGCAGTCAATCGCAGGCTCGATAGTGCCGGCAATCGCCTCGACGAACGCAATCGTGGCCTCGTTTCAGGTGGTTCAGCTTATGCACCTCCTGAAGTACCTCAACTGTGAGCAAAAGTGCTTCAGCGCCTCGAAGTGCCGCAAGGTATGGCTGCAGCCACCACGTCCCTCAATTAACGATGCTGTAGGTGTGGGTAAAGTCGAACGTGATGGGCTCGAACCCCCTGCTTGGCGGGAAACTATCTCAACCGGAAGAACTGGACCCACCAAACCCCAACTGCACGACCTGCCAGCAGAAGTCAGTGCGAGTGCACGTGAAGTCGCTGGAGACCACAATTTTTGACTTCGTGGAGCGGGTCGTGCGGGGGCTGCTGGGCTTGGAGGTGGTGATCCTGGACCTGGGTTTCCGCAACATCTACGACGGCGAGGGCTTCGAGGAGGACGAGAAGTACGCGGAGGCGATTAGGAAAAACAGCCTGGCCTTTTACGGGGTCGCCGACTCGTCGATCATGACGGTGACGGACCTAAACGGAAGCTCGCAGTTCGACTTGGTGGTACTCCACGACCCGTCCATGGAAACCGACTTTAAGCTAATGTAGCACGCTCATACACGTTAACGACCTAGTCGCTGTGTCAAGTGCTATTTACACGCACTACGCATGTTAGTTAAAGTGTGAATGCGTGAAGTTAAGTAATTAAACATTAGGTGTTCTGTTCTCATCGAGGAAGCTTTTAATGCTCCTGGCGGCATCCACCGTAAACCCTGGGTAGTGAGACAGCTCCTCGACGGTAAAGCCCATGATGTCAGACATGGTGTTAAAGCCGCTCTAAATAAAGGTAAGTTAAGATACGCAGTGATGATAGCATTACCGGCACCAGTAGCTATTTATGAGAAGTTACCATTCTAAGCGATGCAATCATTTCCGCGTTTACTGGCAGAAGGTCAATGTCCTTGTTTTCAAAGGTATCTTCCACGGGTTTGGGCACGAATTTTTCATAGTTCTTCGCATTTATTTCCGACTCGTCCTCGTACTCTTCACTCTGAAGCTGCTCGGCTAGCCATTGCAACGTGTCCAGACTGGGTCTCTAATAAATTAATATAAATCTTAGTGTCAGTCCAAATAGCAACTATAGAATCGAATCATAACTGGTAAATGTGGAACTAGCTAGGAAGATGAGTAAGGGGATATCTGCGACCCGTACATCTGGTCTGTCATTTGGGAGCGAAAAGGGAGCCTGCGGGATCCTTTTGTGATCGCCAGGGTGCAGATAGTGGCAGTCGCTCTCCTTTAAGTTGGGAATAATGCCAGATTCGTGCAGAGGCACCACCGGTGGACCGCCCATAAGCTCCTGCCTGTGTTTGAGTGACCCGTACTTGTCAATCTTTTCCCACACGTCTGCAATCAGTCATTAACTCGGGCTAGATGGAGTCTAAGTACGAATAGTGCTGCTAATTTTTACCCTTCAGCTGCTCATCTTCGTTTTCAAAGTCCACGTCGTGGGAGATCTGCCTCTTCAGCTCAGTGATCCAGGCGATCACTTCAGTCAGGCCGAAGTCCAGCACGTCCTTGGGCGTCGTCGACACGTCGGTCCATATCTCTACGACCAGCTGATCCATGGGATCTGGGCACGTATACGTCCTAAGTCAATTTAGTCACGCTTGCCACCTACATTGCACACCACCTCTGGCCCATCAGCTTATGCACTGACAGCCGTATCATTCTGCATCCTCCGAAGACGCAGCTGGTCGGATAGAAGTCCTCCTCGTCCACCTCCTTTATGTTCCTCCTCTTGTGGCACAGGGAGTCCGCGCCCTCCTCAGTCCGGTAGAGCCCTAAGAGCGGTCAATCGTGCTCCGTTTCTGGGCTATATAGATCGCTTACCCTTGGTGTCAGCTATCCAAAAGCCCCGTCCCCATTCAATCTTTATCTCCAGGTCTAACTCCGCGCCCTCATCGAGCTTCGTGATATACGTCTCAGGGTTCGCCACCTTGACGAACGGGGGCCATTCTAGAGCTCCTGCGCACAGCATGGCAGGCCCCTTAATCAAGGTCCTCACTCGCGCTTCCCTGCCTGGTTCCAGGGTCTGCAACGAAACCTACGAGGTGTTAAATTTCAGGCAAGTACCGATTTCAAGTTCAAGGCTATGTTCAGCAGGTCGTCGTGGACGCCTGGCACCGTCGTATCCTTTTCCATATTATGGATTTTGAGCGCAACTATTGCGTGGCCAGGGCACCTGGACAGTGTCATCACCTTCAGCAGTGACCCTATGGTCCATCCCATGGTGACAGGGTAGGGTCCCATGTAAAACTTTTGGTACAGCCTCCCTAAAAACTACATATCTCAGTCCGACTTACCGCTGTCAGGTATCCTTATGATATCGCTCGCCTCCTTGACCTTGGTTGGGGTATTCTTGTCCCCTCCAATCCAGCCCTTGAACAGCATGGGCGCGTGGTATCCGATGCCCTTGCGGTCCTTGTCCATCCCATAGAACGGCTGGAACAGCAACGGGTTGTAGAGGGGATTATTCCCTCCGTGTTCGTGGACGTCTATTTTCCCGTAGGTGTCCCGGTAGTACTCCTGCATGATCGGATACGACATTATGTTGTCGTCCTAAAAGTCATATCTGCACACGGGCCTTACTATTCCCCTCAAAAATCCCCAATACTTGAGCGGCTTTCTCAGAGCGTACGGTTCCGTAATCTTCAAGTTTTTGTCAGCCTCTGGAAGCATTTTAGTCCCAATGTCATCCCATTCTCCTACAGAATCATGGAAAACGAGCGTTCTACCTCTGGTTACAATGTGCCAGTTTCTCCAACTCTTGACATCTCCGTCCAGCAAACCTTTCTTCTTAAGTTTTTCCAGCTCTTCGGGAGTTATCTTAGGTTCTACTCCACTAAGGGATTCAGGGTGTAACTCAGCATTCTTGGGGTTGAGAGCAGACAGAATCGAGGCTCTACCAGCTGTTTCTCTGGCATTTACATATTTTTCACGAATATTACTTGGTTTCCAGTGTGAAATATTTGGCTGTGTAATGTACAAATAGCGGAAGGAATAAAAGTTGTGTTTCAGCCTTCCACTAAAATTATGATTTAGATAAAGTGCTGAGGAGTGTAAATCAGCAGATAAAATAATAATAAATACAATTCGTATCACGTCATATTTCATTAATAATTTATATTATGTGTAATAAATTTCGACGTTGTTATCAAGTTGGGATTCCTGCATCAACCATTTAGTCAATTTGAGTAATATATAAAATGAAATCCGAATTTTCGGAGGACGTTACAATAGTTTTTTCAAATGAATGTAGTATAGAGTTCAATAGCCAAAAATTGGCCTCAGAGATTGCTCTCGAATATTTAAATATTAAATGTAAAACTAGATGTATACCATTGACCTCGTTTCTAGAATTTAAAACAGAATCGGAACATGGAAACATAAATAAATTGACAAATGGGATTAAAATGGATCACGGACCCAAAAATATTGTAAAAAATGGCTGTTGTTCAACCCACAAGAATGAATTAAGGACCCTTATGTTCATTTTTGAACATCGCAAAAGAAATTCGGATATAATTAAGCTAGAAAACACCTTGAACGATTGGCTGTGTGATTTTAGAGTTGACAAGAGCGATTTTGTGAATTCACAAGTAGTTTTTGTTCTTCAAGACGATTCAACCGAGGATTCCACTCATTCTGATCAGTTTATTACAAATTTGAAGAAGCTATTCACAGATTTAGGGTTTAAATTGTTGGTAGATGACAATTTCTATATCAAGAATGGAGACATTGGCCAAATATTATCAATGATCGACTACATAGCAGAAAAAAAGGAATCATATTTGGAGAGTTTAAAAAACGGAGAACAGTCAAATAGGAGTGAAGAGAACCACAAGGAGGACTCTGAAGATATTGAGTCTGACGAAGATGAGGATGAGGATTCAGAAGGGGATATAGAGAATCTGGGAGAATCGAATAGACAAATGACGACACCAACGCAGAGGAAAAGACTGATAAAGCAGGGATACAGACTTGTAGGAGAACACAGCGCAGTTAAGTTGTGCAGATGGACCAAATCAAGAGTAAGTTCAACAGACTTATGGTGTTAGGTTAGGGGACACGGAGGATGCTACAAGCACACCTTCTACGGAATCAACTCGAACCAGTGCATGGAAATGACGCCAAGTCTAGCCTGCGCAAACAAGTGCGTCTTCTGCTGGAGACATCACACAAACCCAGTGGGAACGAAGTGGAAGTGGGAAACAGACGAAGCAGAGTTCATAGTGTCAGAGTCAATCAAAGCACACCTGAAGCTGATAAAGGAGCTCAGAGGAATATTCGACACTAAGATGGAAAGATTCAACGAAGCACTGAAAATAAGGCACTGCGCACTGTCGCTGGTAGGAGAGCCAATAATGTACCCACAAATCAACGAGCTCATAGAAGAGCTTCACAAGAATGAGATTTCGACGTTCCTGGTGAGTGCTGCGAAGTTAAATGGCACGTAGGTGACGAACGCGCAGTTCCCGAAGAAAGTGGAGAGTTTGGTGCCAGTAACGCAGCTGTACGTATCAATAGACGCTCCAGATAAAGTGAGCCTGAAAAACATAGGTTAGAAAAGGAAGAGGATAATTGATGGTGTAGATCGGCCCCTGTTCAGAGACTTCTGGGAAAGGTTCCTGAGGTGTGTAGAGAACCTGAAGGATCGCAAGGAGAGGACAGTGTTTAGGCTGACACTGGTACGTAATTTCAACATGACGGTACGGTTAAGGAATAATAAATAAATAACATCAGGAGCAGAAGACGGAGATAGAAGGGTACGCAAACCTGATGAAGCTGGGAGAGCCTGACTTTGTGGAGATCAAGGCAGTGACGTTTTGCGGCACAGTGCACGACAACGCAATAACGATGAAGAACGTGCCGTGGCACGACGAGGTGAGTTATGGGCCGCCATTTTCATGACTGCAGTGACGATAGAAACTGACAATGTGTAGGTTGTGGAGTACGCAAGGGCGCTGGTCAACATAGACGACTACGTCAGAGACCACTACGACCTGGTGTGCGAGCACAGACACTCGTGCTGCGTCCTAATAGCAAAGAAGAGGTAGGGAAAGGGCCTGATAATGACCTTTTAGCTACTTTGTAAACGGAAAGTGGAACACATGGATTGACTACCCAATGTTCAACAAACTGGTAAGTGAAGGGGAGATGGAAATGAAATTCTCAGGTGACGAGCGGAAGGGAGTTCACGGGGCTTGACTACTCGTGCGAAACCCCGGAATGGGCGCTGTTCGGGTCCCCTGAGGAGGGGTTTGACCCGGAGGACACAAGGTTAGAGGTATTTGTAAACAAAACCATGTAGAATATACACGAAGGGAAGGCACAAGTTGAACAAGTAGAGTATCATCCCTGTAACGTTTGTAAAGTGATAAAACTCGGATTATATGATACTGAAGATGTAATATATATAACTTAATGAAACATTTTGACAAAAATCCGTATCCGGGGTAGTACAGAGGTGAGTATCCCCGCCTGTCACGCGGGTGACCGGGGTTCGATTCCCCGCCCTGGAGCTTTTTATAAAAACAATAAATATTAATAATATATGAATTGTAAACGATTAAATAACTTATATTTGGAATGAAGTCAAATAATAGGGGAAAATGAGTAAAAATTTATGGCACAACATTCACTGAATAAATTGTTAAAAATATAATTTATCACAGATAACCTGATAAAATTTAACTAATAATTGATTCAAACTCATAAATTATGTTTTATTAATTTAATTTCAAGTATATAAGAAGAAAAATTGATGTTAATTACTTTATACACTCAATTCCCAGAGATTCCAAGTCCAATACGAAAGAGAACATAATTTACATACAATTTATGGAAAATATAATTATATATTTCATTATATAGAGTTATTAATGTGAGAAGTATTTCTTATGAAAGATTAATTAATATCACATCGATATTTATAGAACACTGATAGTTAAATAATTTATTTAAATGTAGTTGTATTTTAATCGCTTGGCCTACTTTTGCATTTATAATTCAATTGTCTAATCCATTTAAATAAGATTTATGGACCCTAATCGTATCCGGGGTAGTACAGAGGTGAGTATCCCCGCCTGTCACGCGGGTGACCGGGGTTCGATTCCCCGCCCTGGAGCTTTTTATAAAAACAATAAATATTAATAATATATGAATTGTAAACAAATGAATAGTATATTGCCGACAGTTGTTTAACTGTGTGTTTATTCACTGTAAAACCTTTTCAAGGAAAAAAATGTAAAGCTATCAGATCCGGGGTGGCTTAGAGCTAGGTGACCATGGCTCTAAAGTGGTTAACCTAAGTTCGACTGCCATTCTGGAATACCATTTTTTTGTATAAAATTATTGATTCACCAAGTTAACCAGTGTTTCAAACTCAAAAATTTTGAAAATCGAGAACACACACTGAAGCGTAAGGTATATAATGAAGCAAATTAACTATCAATAATTAAAGCATAAACATAAGTACATCGAAAATATCAAATTGAAACACGACTGAAAATTAATTTATATAATCTATTTGCATTAAAATACATATATATGAATAGATATGTGCATTTAAAAATAATTTTATCACAAAATTAATAAACATTTACACACGAGTAGATAGCCAAATTTAACATGAGTTTAGCTAGCTGCAAATAAATAAGTTATATTTAATATTAAATATTTAATATTTGAAAATGTCTATATAAATATGGATTCAAACCAGGAAAATAGTAATAACCATAGTTACTATAACTACCAAGTCCCAGATCTGATGGTAATGAACCATAACATGACGCGTGTGCAGAGCGATCCAGAGTACCTGAGAGATCTAGGAAACGCAAAAACATACCGCGATGATATCTACTTCTCGACGGAGGATTTCGAAGAGGATTACTCAGATCACTTCATGACGAAGGGGATCAAGGAACTGGTGGAGAGCATCCATGCACAAGATGAGTACAGGTACGCAAACTACGCAACAACGTCAAATCTTTTTCAAAAATACCTGGAGACAATGACGAACCTGAAGGACCTATTGCTACCGAAATCAGGTAAAAATTAAAAAAAAATATTGCCACAGACGGAGGCTTCCACGAAAAATGGATTGAAATAGCAGTGGAGTTTCAAAGAAACTGCGAAGAAATATTCCTGAGATACGCGAAACAGGAATATATACTAACGTTCCTGCCAATGGTGCCAAGGCAACTGGAGTACACGTCAATGAAACTTAAGGTGAATTAAGAAAAATCAATTATTAAATCAGGAATTGGGACTAAGGACGGAAAGAGAACAGGAAAACTTTAAGAACTTGTACAGCCTAATAGCACTGGGATTCATAGGAAAAATGAAACTGTTGTCGTTCTACCTAAGCCTAACATCAGAAGGAGAACAGAGTAAACAGAAAGGAATAATAGATCCAGAAATGGAAATGATGAAAGCAAATCAAATAGTAAATTACCAAAACCCATACAGGCAAATAATAAACAGTAATACGTTTGATACAATGAGGTACGAAGGACAATACCCACAGAACCAGATTTATGAAATGGGAGAAAGGTACGAAGGAGTTGAAGACAACTTCAATGGAGAAAAGTCACAAAGCTACAGAGGAAGAAGATCAGAAAGAACGACCAGGAACATGGGAGGATACAACTATAAATTGAGAGACGACAACGGAGACCAAGTGTACGACATAATAGAAGAGGAGGAGGAGGACGATGACGACGAAGAGTACACAGTGAAGAAGAGAGACCTGGGAAGAAGAAAGGGCACAAGAAGAGCAAGGGGAAGAAGAAGAATGTAAAAACAAGTAAAAGTAAAATTTGTAAAATAGTTAATATATGTGTGTATACAAATACACAATAGAACAGAAACAATGTAGAATGAAGAATAGTAGTTATATATATATATATATATATGTGTATATGTATATATGTATATATATGCAATAGAAAATAGATAAGATATGGAGAAACTAAATGATGTGTATAGAGGATATTAATTAAGTAAGGAACATGTTAAATGAACAGGATAGTAAAAATAGAGGATATATGATGTACAGAGAGGATATATGTATAAAAGCAACATGTTAACATATGTTAATGTATATTAACTAAAAATTAACAAATAAAAATTAACAAATAAATATTAACAAATAAAAATTAACAAATAAATATTAACAAATAAAAATTAACAAATAAATATAAACAAATAATTAATAATGGAATTCGAAAAAAATAGATAAAGTTAACAGAGATGAGTAGTTAGTATTAAAGGTAAATTAGGAGGTTAAGTAGCTTGGTTGTGAGATTTGGAAACATTGAACAGCCTAGCAATATCAGGATGTGATTCTAAAGAAAAAGTGAGACTGAGAAGATAAGAAAAAGAAGAAAACCTGAAACGTGTTTGGCGAATTCCATGTGAGGAGTAAGAAGAAAAAACTGACGATCCCTGTTGTTAGAAGCAAACTGAACAATGGCGTTGACACTAAAAAAGTAAATGAAAAAATTAGTAAAAATTAGAAAAGTAGGAAGAAAATAGGTAATAATTAGAAAACAAAATAGGTAATAAGAAAAGAAAATACTTTTTAATCCTAGTGCTTTCATCCATGTAAACGTCTATCTCGTCGAACATGTGAATGGGAGAAAAGGAAAGCTGAAGATAATGGATCAAAATGAGTGGAAAAAACATACAGAGGCCAAACTGTGAATCATAGAAAGTTGAATGGAAGACTGTTCACCACCACTGAGAGTCTGAAGAGAAAATTAATAAGATGTGTGAAGAAGTAAAGAAGCCAATGAGGTAAATAAAGAAGAAGAGGAGGTAAATAAAGAAACAGATGATGTAAATAAAAAAGAAGGGGAGATAAATAAAAAAGAAGGGGAGATAAATAAAGAAGAAGAGGAGGTAAATAAAGAAGAAGAGGAGGTAAATAAAAAAGCCGAAGAGGTAAATAAAAGACTAAAAGATAAACAAACCTTGAGGTCGCGAGCAACATGAGCCCTATCATAGGACTGCTGTTTGTTTAAAATGTGAATGTCAAGAGTCCTGAAGAAAAAAAGTAAATGAAGATAATATAACCTCTTAACGTCGTTGAAAATTAAACTGCCGTCGTAGCCACAAACAGCATCAAGAGTCTGCCTGAAAACCAACTTGGCCTAAGGAAAGTGTGAAATTAAGAGGAACAAACGAACTAGCTTCTCCATCCTGAGACGGTAGTCGTCGAAAAGACGAATCCTGCTGGTGTAGTTGGCCTTCTGCCTGGAGTAGTTGCCCTGAGTCTCAGCAAGCTTAGCAAGCTTGTCGCTGTAGGACTCCTGAGCCTCACGGTGCTTGAGCTTTAGGTTCTGCACAGAAATGTTAAAAACAGAGAAGGGAGGAGAGTCACCTCAAGGTGGGCCTCGACATTGCGGGAAGAGTCGACGATGGAGCTCAGCACCTCGCGACTGGCGTTGACGATCTTCAAGTATTCCTGGGACCTTTTGGGAGGCAGGGGCCCGGAAAAGTCAATTCCGGAATCCTGCAAGTCCCTTTCGTGCTTCTGCAGAGTGTGAGTCGACAGAAAACTAACGTTGACCTCGTTGAGAGCATCCTCAGCGTCCTTGGCGTAGCCGGCGAGAGTGGAGTTGTAGGTCATGGTGTCCCTCAACACGGCCTTGATTTCGTTCTTGCTGGAGTTTATACTGGACAGTAACTTGTTGGAGCTCTAAAAATCGCATTTAAAGCCTTTAGGCAGTTCGTACCATCCTCTTTTCGGAAATTTCGGACAAAATTGCATCGAGGACCACGTTCTGCTCCCTCAAAGTAGCCTCGTGGACGCTCTTCTCCTTCAGAACAGAATCGAGCTTATCCTCGTGCCCCTTCATTTGCCCATTAAGTGAGATTAACTGCTCAGCATAATTCTGTTTATACCTCACAACGTCGTCGAAAGAATCAGCCTGGAAGAGTAATTCATAAGTATTAAGACTACGGTTAGCTAGTGACTGCACGCAGCAGGGGTTACAAGTCAATGACTATGGCGACGTACATCTTGCAACATCTTCTCTATTTCCACCTGGTTGTTTAAGTCGGACTCTATTTTCGTCCTAATTGTTATCAAATCGGTCTTTTTCGACCTGAGCGAGTTCAGTTTTGACTTAACTGCAGTTATCCTCTTTTTGTTTGCTGACAACTTTGCATTTAAATCATGCGAGTACTTCCTCAGCTTCTCCTCCCTGGCTCTGCACTCGCTGAGTCTCTGTTTCGACTCAGAAATAAGGTCGAGCTGCTCCTGATCCGAGTACCTAACGAACCTGTAGTTGTAGGGGTTCTTGTCGTACGAGGGCGTCATGAAGAGCGAGCCGTTAAGCCTCTTCCCAAAGTCCAGGTTGTTGAGCGTGTACGCTGCAGTCACCTTCAACTTCTCGTCGTTCAGCACCCTCACCATCTCCCTCTCATCAGTGCAGATGCCAGTCTTCGAGATGTTAAAGGAGTCAATGAGGATACTCATCAGCACGGCCGGAATGTCCTTCACAGACAGAAAGTTAAACATCACGGAGTCAAAGGGGCTTCCGCTCAACTCCCTCTGAGTCCTCCTCACAATATCGGTCTTGCAAGTGAACAGATTCGTTTTTGTGATCTTAATGCTGTTCATGTCACACCCGTGGTCCATCAATATGTTCTACACGATTTATTGCTATATTTAAGAGGATTTCAAACCTGCAACGCTACTCTATCCTGTTCCGTTGACACGAGCCATGTTAAAAGAAACTTCTTCAGGTGCCTTTCAATGATCGGCAACACTTTCCAGGACGACACCTTAGGAACCACCTTCAGATACTCACCTAAAGTCAGACACATTAGTCACTAAATGGGTACACTAGACCACTACGTGGTTTTTAAGTTCACATACCTACTGGCCCTATTGGCTCATGGACAAACAAGTTCTTAGATTTCATCTTCCTAATGGCTTCCATAACCGAATTAGGCTACAACGATAATTGTATTAGTTATAATTACTGGCAATAAATAAATAAATATGAGTAAGTTATATCTGATTATCGTAAATATAAGTGTTACATCATATTTGTATAAAAATCTTCTCGAAGCCTGAACAGTTCTGTTATTGGCAGTGGCGCTCAATGTCTCTTTGTCCCTTTTCAGTTCATCCATGTCGATGTTTACTTGTTTCTAAGGTATCATTATTAAACTATTTATACCATTTGAATTTCTATTTCGTTGTTGTCGTCCTCGTACGACGTCAGCTCACTCATTAACGACTGATAGTTATCTTGCAGCCTTTCATAGTCACTGTTTATGATTTCCAATTTCTGAGGAACAATCAGTCGTTATACAAAAATGTGATCTAATATAACACCAAGCACTTATCATGAACCAAACATCCATTGTTATACCAATTCAGCTTACCTTCTTTAGTTCCTCCGATTCCTTGCGGTCCGCTTCACTCGTCTTCTTTAAAATTTTTATTATAACATACTTCAGTTTACCTCAGTTCCCAATCTTTTTAGGTCATTTTCAACCTGAGATATGTTCGATTCTAAGGACATCATCGACGATTTTAGCCTATCACAAGATGAAATTCCCAAACTAACTCTTTAATGCCATCCTCACAGGCTGAAATACTGTCAGAAGTGTTCCTGATTTTATCCTTCTGGTCCAGGGAGTTTGAAAGAAGGACGTCTATCTCCTTTTTTAACTTGCCAAGTTCCTCCTCTCGGGAGGCAACTGTTTCTTCCAACCTTTTTACCTTCTCACTGGGATTATTTTCCTTGAACTTTTCACATTTGTTTTTACAGGCTTCGTAATGCTCCTTGGATTCTTTATAAACTGCCAATTTATACGATTCTTTTGCTGATTTCCACTCGTTTAACTTCTCCTCAAATGTTTCAATCTGGTTACTCAAAGCCTCCAACTTTTTCTGATCAGGTTCTAACACTTGTTTTCTGATCTTCAATTCTTCCTTGCAGTCCTCCAGATTCTTCTTTTCAGAGTTAATCTTCTCCTCCATTTTCTAATCGTTTATGTTCACACTAGATCAAACTTACATCCAAACCCGCACACGAGCTGTAATATTTGTAGAAACTTTGTGCGCTTGATTGGAAGAAGAACGATTTGCACATCTCCTGGTCCATGTACGTCGTCGGATTATTTATCTGCGGGAAGTGAGAAAATGTGTGAACTTACGTTCATCTTAATGTGCCTCAGGTACTGATTCAACGTTTTTCTATCGACCGGCGATTTCCTTACGTTCGAGCCTCCAAGATAGTACGTCGATCCATTCTTATAAATGGTTCTTAAAAGAGTATTGAGCAATCTTTAAGCTAACCTGGACACAATAACAACGTCCCCGTAAAAAGTGTTGTTATATGCGTTAGGTCCGTGATTCGACAGATGTACCTCAACTTTAGCGCAACTAAAGGCACATCATCAACATTTACGCGTTACGCCTACCTTGGCCCGTTTTTTAGGTGATAATCCTTGATGTAATGGTTCAAACTGGCATCTCGTCCCACCGAATGCCCCGTTGCTCCAAAGCAAAGCGCTATTCCCTGAACAATGGCGCTTTTCCCCTCTGAAATAAAATATCATGTAATTTTACACGCTATCTTACGTCCATTGCGTCCAAAAATCAAGTTTAGGTACGGGGAACAGTTGAAGGTCAGGTGTGCATGGTTAAGAAAGTTGAGAAGCGTAACCTTAATGATTTTTCCGGAGGTGTTCTCGAAATCTGAATTAAAATCAAACCCGTGTGAGCTTAAATCGGTAAAATGTGTACGTAGGCGACTTACCACGGGGAATACTGGGCACACCGTCTATCCCCGGAACAATAGGATTCCTCCTCCTCCTCTTAACACTTTGGGGAGAATCCATCTAATTTACAACTATTTTATTACATTCGAATAACTAGTACACATTTACGCAAGTGACTGGGCGGAAAGTGGTGGTGTGTCATGAAATTAGATCGAGAGAAAGCTTTACGTAGATTCGGAGGCCGACTTAAGTGATTTGTACATCTCGTCCACCACGGTTTCGAATTTTTTTCGAATGGTGTTGCGTTTCAGCTTGAACGTGACCGTCAGCATGTCGTTTTCCACTGAGAAGAGTTCCCCGTGGAGGTGTATCGCCTTCACCCTCTGGAACCCCTTCACGTTCGCTGCCGCCAAGACCCTTTGCACCTCCTAAAGAACCATTAGCCTCCTACACACTTACTTCAAACAGGAACTTTTTCAGTTCCGGGCTTTGCGCCAACTCCTCCAGGGTCGCATTGGCCATGCCGTTACCCTTTTTCCATGGTCCGAGCGCCTCCTCGTCTGGCACGACCACTCCCACTGGGTACGACTCGTCCGAGTTTCCCACTACGTAGGACTGTGCGACGAACATACACGAGTTGATTATCGACTCCACGTACTCGGGGGCCACGTACTCTCCCTGGGCCAGCTTAAACACCTGCTTGATGCGGTCGATTACTTTTATGCTTCCGTTTTCCATGAGCTCCACCACGTCTCCTGTATATAGCCATCCGTCTTTAAACGTTTCCTTCGTCAGTTCGTCCATTTTAAAGTAGCCTGCCGATACATTAGTTCCCCTAATGAGCAACTCTCCCCTCATGGGCTTTTCGTTAACGAAGTACTTCAGCTCAGGTATTGACCTAAGCCTGAACTGGAATCCTCCCGAGGGTCCTCCCAGGTTAACAGGGTTCGTGTCGTCCTTGTGTTGCACGAATCCTCCTGCGCAGCACTCTGTTAATGCGTATCCCCAGAAGAGCGGTGTGCTCATCATCGCTCTTACTCTTTCAATCACCAACGAGTTCAAACATGATGATCCAACGAATAACCACTTAACATTCCCTCCCAGCAACTTGTTTACTTTATCAAATATTAACTAAAAATTCATTAATTTAATGCAAATTTTTTATCTAGTCAAATACATACGTACACTTACATAAATATACACTACAATAGTACACACACTTATTAATTACATATAAAAAGCTAAATATACCAAATCATTCTAAACATATTAACTACGTTTCCACATAAATAGTTAACTTTTCAAACACTGCCACGGCCTACCTTATCATAAAATTTATGTGTATATATTCCCTGATTCCTTATACGGTTCATTTTTGTCCGGAGACCTTGGTTAAACAGCCCGCGAATCATTACTGGTTTTGACTGAGCTCCCGTCATTATTTTATCATGGATTCTCTGATAAAGGCGTGGAACACTGACGAATAACACCGGCTTCAGTGTCTGGAGATCCTCTAGTATCAGCTTAACATCCTAAAACATCAATTACTTCTATTCAAAGGCCCAATCAGTTTCTACTATATAATCAACTGAATTCTCTTTTTCTATCTACTCATTGTCACTTACTCCTGAATAAATTCCGATTTTTCCTCCGGAATAAAAAACTGCATTTATAAAGTCCTTTTCGAACATATGTGCCATCGGCAGGTAACTTAAGTGACAGGCGAAGTAATCGCTATTGATGCCCATGGGCTTGCAAACTAAAGAATCGTGTTATTAACCAACAAGAGTGTTCCTTAGCTAATTACTCTGTCTACACATTCATCCCATACCTGCATCGAGAGTTACTACTATTGTGTCGACGAATTGTTTGTGAGTTATCATCACCCCCTTCGGGACCCCCGTGGTCCCCGAGGTGTATGATATGATGTTGAGAGCGTTTGGTTCCCCGGGGGTAGGTGGCAAAACGTCCTTTTCGCCCTAAAAACCATGTGGACACACTAACTAACCTTTGCCATAAATTCCGACCATAGCATGAATTTCAAGCCTCGGGGGCTATTCGCAAACTCCTTGGGTACTGACGTCGTGTCGACCAGAACCAGTGTGTTGAGGAACTGCTTCTCCGTCCCCTTTGCCAGGATCCTCAGGAGGTTCTTCCCCGTCTCCTCGGTGCAGAACACAACTTCGAGCTCTGAAGTGCATTATATTAGTCCGGCGTACGGAATTGACTAGCAAGTTAGCCTCAAGTACCTGTGTTGGAGAGTATGTAAAGAATCGATTCGTCTCCCAGTGTGTTGTAAATGGGAACCAGGGTGTATCCGTAGCCGTAGCACGCTTGTTCGAGGACCAGCCACTCCTCGCAACTCGGCAGAAACAACCCTACCAGCTTGCAGGTTTTCGCCACATTTGGGCACTGAGTTTTCTGCTCCTTTATGAAGTTGTGGTGGACCAGGGAGCTTCCTGCTACTTTGACGGTCTCGAAGAACTGAAAGCGATTGTGACAAAGATAAACCAACCTCAGTATACGTTTTGAACTCAAACTCCCCGAGTTTTCCATCTGGTAGGCGTTTTCTTTTCCCGACACAGTCGCCGTCAGGGTTCTTTTTAAAGCCAACCTGGAAAAGATCCCATCTGCAGCGTCAATTAAGTGGAATCTCGACTTACGATGTTCTCACGTCCCCAAATTTTGAAGAATCGATAATATCCTCGTGGTCGGGATGCCTGTAAACGGGACTGAAGCCTAAAAATGATTATACGTAAAATGGCATCTTCCACGAACCTTCCTCTTCAGTTCCATGAATCGGCACAGAGTAGAAACCCGGAGAATCGGCCTTGTTATAAACCATAGTAGTAAAAACCTTATTTTAATTAAAATTTTAGCGTTTAAAATTTATAAGTATTTAAAAGTACTAATTTAATTGCCCTTACCCCACTAAAAAGCAAAAAATCCTAATTAATTAACCTCATCCTGGGCGCTTTTCCCCCAATTTTGTATTTCTCTAATTTTTAAGTGACCAGTTTCAAATTCGGCTATCCACTTTTGTACATATTATTTATCATTTAATATAATGATCTATTTATCTTCTCCCTTACACACTTTTCAAACTTTCCTTATTCTTCCCTGACTTCCACTGCGATTTTTATACCATTGATATAGTTACAAGTTCTACCTATTAATCATTGTATTTAACCTGCCTAATTAGCTTTTTGATTAGATAATTAGGGTTACTTTTATTTGGTGAACACATTTTAAATTTGTTTCGGATAATGGACATATTTATTAAAATATTAAAAATTTCAAAATTATTTGCTGATTCTTCTGGGATTCTTCGTCAAAAATTAATTTTTATTGTAACATTCTCGTTTTAATGGACATATACAGATGTTTACACAATTTGATACGTTTTAACAGATATAATTATTCCCCTTCCTTATATGTTTGTAGATTGCTTATTTTAATAGACTTTGCTATTATCTCATTATTATGAGCAAATATTTTAACACCATTAAAAGTTTACTATCACATTATATATAGATATATTTTTGATGTGTAATATATTTTGTACCCGCAAATGGTTTCATCTACTAGGAAGACTAGCTATAGAACCTTTAGACCAGTGTTAAAGTTCTATAAGGTCTTTTTTTTAACCTTAGTCACCTCCTCGATCATATCGGCCAACTGTGTAAAATATCATAAAAATGATTTCAATCAGTTCATAACATTCTTAATCTGTAACTTCTTCATATCAACAATCACATATTTTGGAACCTTCTCACTAATAAAGCATCTGAAGAAGAGAGGTTTGCAGTCGCCAAAAATAATTTAAATTAACTTAGGTTTCGTTGGCACGAACCTGAATGCTGTTAAATCTGCCGAAAAGGTGGCCGAACCAGGCGCTTTGCTTGGATGTGTCGTGTATATCCTTGTAATGGTACTATTCCAAATAATACTGAGGGGCCGACATGAAAACGTGTGTCAACAAAAGAATAATGACATTGTAGAGACTAGAATTAAACCTTGCGCTCGTATCGATCGTGATAATGACGTTGCTGGTAAGAAAGGAACGAGATATGGACGGCAATAGGGGTTAATCGACGACATACTGAGGCTAAACTGGTGGATTAAAATCCTGGGACCGATAATAGGTGAGTGGCTTAAAGGAGCATAAATTTACTCAGCATCGCTTCCACTGTGTTTGGCATACTCAGGAACGGAATTAAGTCTATATAGGTCTTTTCAATGGTTATCTAGCAGGGGTTACCGCGGAAGAATGTTAACCTACGTAATAGTAGTGATGACGACAGTGTTCTGCGCAAACGCAATAAACATTTACGCAGGTAACTAAGAGATCGGCTCCAAGATAAAAGTAAAATCAGGCATAAACGGGCTGGAAATAGGCCAATCGCTGGTCATGGCATTCTTCATTACAATCTACAACTCAATGGTTAGATCGGAATGATAATGAGTTGAGTAGGACGCGTTTGTGGGTTCCTTAAAAAATGTCCCAGATCCGAGCTGGGAAAGAGTTCGTTGCTCAATAATAACACATGATCAGAGACTGTACACGTATTACTTCACACTGCCGTTCATAGCAGTCAACGTGTCGCTGCTATGCTTCAACTGGTACCCTGCGAAGCTATTCCCGGGCAACGTCTACACACTGTTCTCGGTGCGTTTTGAAGCTAATATTTGGTTCAGGGGGCCTTCTTCTCAACGATAACAGTGATCGGGGAGTTATGGGAAGTGTTGCCGTTCCTCATGCTGCCGCAACTAATCAACTTCTTCATCTCAATACCCCAGGTACTTAGTGAATGTGAACATTGCGCTCAGCTGGTTGGCATTGTAAAGTGTCCAAGGCACAGAATTCCTAAGTGAGTCGATATGAGCTGAAAATGAACTTCAGGTTTAACAATAGGACGAACAAATTGGAAAACTCGAAAAATTATACGCTTCTGAACCTGTTCTTAATGGTATGTTGACCCAAACACAAAGGTGAACAGGTGTGCGGTCCTACGTCAGAAGAAGGACTTACGAAGGCGCTTCTTTGCCTTCAAACACTATGCTGCCTCTTAGGACTCATCTACAAATATTATATGATGTAAATTAATGTATTAATAGCCACCCACACCATATTAGTTGTCGTGTAAGTGATACATGAGTTTGTCTTACCGGAAACAAGGATTAACAAAGATGTAGAGTAAGAAGGGGTGTTTTAATAAAATAAAATCGCTGATGTGTGGAATCCTGCAAACGTATTAAGTTTTTACTCGCAAATACACTAATGAGTAACATCTTAATATTTCTAATACACTTTGCAATAATTTCAAATTTAAAAAAAAATATCGCAATAAAAAATAGATTGAAAACTGAAAGATTGAATAAATCGAGTTCTTTTATACTAAATCGCAATTTGTACAATAACACATTAACACATCATGAAGGTGTAAAAAAGCTTAGTAAAACAGAGATAAAATCGCTGAAAAGTGAGAGTGAGCCTCTTAATTCAGGAAATCACCAGGAAGTAGCCCTGGAGTCGCAAAATGGAGGCCTGAAATCGATAGTAGACAATGGATCGATAAAGAGCAGCTCACTACGGCACGAGATTCTGGATAAGGAGTCGCTGCTGGACGACCTGATCGTCTCAAACGAAAGAATACAGGAGGCCCTGGAGGACGCAAGTAAGGAGGAGATGAGCACACCGAGTAGCCTGAAGTACATTCCGACGAAGTTTGAAAAGGACTTCAGAGAGCTGGAGTCGTCAGTGCTGAAGAAGGTGGTGGACAAGAGAGACCAAGTGATCAAGCCGTCAGATAAGACGCTGAAGAGAAGGTCGAAAGAAACAATATATACGAGGCTGCAGAATTTCGTAAAGTCGTCAGAACAAATATTGTCGAAGCACGGACTGCTGGAAGAAGTGAAGAACTTTGTACACCTGTTACACTGGAACGCATGGCACACGACCTCAGCAGAGCACGGAATAGAATGCAATTGGACGAACGATCAATTTGAAAGATTCGGCGATCTGATAGAAAGAATAGATAAGATAATAACGGAGGAGCTGAGCTCGTTTTTCCAAAAAACAAGCAACACGGACCAGGATCTGCTGAGTGACGTGGTGGAGCAGAGAACAAGCTTACTATTCTCATGGAACAACATATATAAAAAGGCGAAGTCGCAGGTGGATAAGTCGGAATTTTATATATACAGAGAAAGAATGGAAAACATGTACGCATTATCGTGTAAAGTAAATAAGATGATAAGGAAAATGACTTCACCACTGACGAGTTACAGAAACTGGCAAATATATAGAATGATAACAAACAAATGGTGTAACATGAAGAGGAGTCTGAGTAGGATCAAAAACAGCCTGATGCAACGGCTGTCGAGAACTAGGATACTTGGAAGACTTCTCCCTGAACACACTGGAGGATGGGAGGAAGCGGAAGAAGAGACTATTAGCAGTAAAATACACCTGGACAGGCTGAACGTACAGCATCTGCTAATGAACCTATCGCACGAATACATGGCAAGACAGCACCTGAGAGACGTGGACAAAATAGACAGGAAGGCGCTGTACAGTAACTGGAGCACGGGGAGCTGGACGATGTACTTCGTAGGCTCAGGCTCGAGGCAGCCGACGAGCACGAGGCTGACGTCGACGATGGCATTCAGAAGAAGAGAGAAGATGAGCAGCATATGGCTCTTCGACTGCGGAGAAGGGACGAAAAACGCACTGGAGGAGCTGGGACTGAACCCGTGCCAAGTGGAGAGGATATTCCTGACGCACCTGCACGGAGACCACTGCTACGGAATCTTCTCATTCCTGTACCTGAGGGAGCGGACAAAGCCGCTGGAAATATACGGGCCGCCAGGAACGAGGAGGCTGATCAACGCAATACACCAGAACACGTCGACGTCAACACACAACCACTTCACAATACACGAGCTGCTGCCGAAGGCGAACCCGAAGGGGAGTACTCAGAGCCAAGGGTTCAGCAACACAATGAGCGTCAACACTAAAGCAGGATACGGGAGTAACATCAATTCCATGGCGAGTAGCATGAACAGCCTAGGAGCGGCTGGCGGGTACGCCGGAAGCAACATCGCCACTCACAGCCACGGTCTCACGGCCAGCACGGCCAGCACGGCAGTGGAGGACATCTACATAAACGGAGAAGAGTACTACAACGTGTACGAAGAAGAGGGCGTGCAGGTGCTGGGAGCGCCGCTGGAGCACACGATGCCGACAGTGGGCTACGTGATACAGAGGAACACGAAGATGAATCAGCACCAGCCAGTAGAAGCGCACCTGAGAGGAGGAGAAGGCCTTTTCTACAAAAACAGGTACTACAGAAGCGTTAGCACGCCACAGGAGAAGAAGATAGTGATATGCCAGGACAGCAGCGACAGCAGTAAGATGGAAAAGATCGCGAAGGACGCGGACCTCCTGATCCACGAGGCGACGCTGAGTCCGACGACGCCAAGAGTTAGCGGGATCCTGGTGGACCTGCTGAAGCACGACAACGCACTGGTGCTCTGCAAGGGAGCAATAAGGAACCTGTATGAGTTCCTGAAGGGGATCGAAGTTAAGCTGGGCTGCTTCAACTTCACTCTCTCAGCGCTGACGTCATTCGTTAAGTGCGAGCGCTACTACATGCTGCAGAAGCTCAACGTGCTCAAAAACTTCATCGACACGTTCAAGAAGCTGACCAGAGAAGAGGGCGCCGGCGAAGGAAGAGGAAGCCACAGCAAGAAGGAGGCGGAGAAGGAGCTGAAGGAAAAGTGGCTGAACAAAGTCTTCATATTCATGGACAGACTTAACGGACTTAACGAGCTTAACAAGTACGAGTACTTCGTGAGGAGGCTGGAGCACAGGTACAAGCTGATGGAAAAGCTGTGCGAGGTGCTGCCGACGCTGGACCTTAACGGCGTGATAGAAAGGTCCTCGCGGAGCTTCGTGCTCTCGAGAATGGTCCACGGCCACAACCCGATCAACGAGGCCTACGAAAAGTACGACCTGAGGAACAAGCACGAAGAAGGGCACGCGTCGGAAGTCCTGGAGTACCTCAACACGATATCGGAGGACATATTCGAGTACTGGAGAGAGATACTGCAAATACGGAGTTCCACGAAGACAGAGAGCACAGGTGAGTTGACCAAGAGCCTTTGCAGGTTACACAGAAGTTACCGCGCCATTGAGCTTGAGAAATGAGTGTGTAGGCGCGGACTCACTGGATAATAACTGGACACTGTTGTACAATAGGATAATCGCCAGCTTTGGACACTCGACACCTAACATGGCGGGAAGGTTCGCGAGCGAAATCAACGCCAAAAAGTTAATACTCACGCATTTCTCAAACGTAAGACGCAGCACTAGTCTAGATATTATAAGAGCCCACAGTCTTTGCACAAGTGCAAGTGCGACCTGACCAGGCGACCACACCAGTTACACTGATCATTGTTAACGTGTAGAAATATCCTGGAGATGAAAAGTTTGAAAACATCCTTACTATGATACGAATGGAGAATGAAGCAAGGTAAAAAGTAGTTGGTAGAATAAGATGAAAGCGGCCCTCACTCTATTCCCACCTGGAAAACTTAAAATAATTTATTTAATAGGCAGGGGTACAGTAAGAATGGCGGCAAGACGATACCAGTGATAGCAGCTTGGGATAAAATGAGAATTAATATATAAATTCAAGACTAAACGAACATATACGTCTACATATAATTAGTGTAAGTGTTAACAGGGGCAGCAAAAGTCCGCTTTTTTAAAATTATCCGATGTTGACGTCCTTGTTGCCCTGGCCTTTGGGGTGATCGTCCTTCCAGTCGTCCCACTCCCTGGCGTCGTCAGTGCACACACTGGACTTCTCAGACTCCTAAAGAGCGAATGGTGTCATATGAGATTGAGAAAGATACGAGGACGTTAATACATAAGTAACAATGAGGAAGGATGAGTGAATACGGGTAAACGTAAACACGGTACGTAGATGTGTGCAAGGATACCTGCTCGTCGAGTTCGTCCTCCAGTAGATCGGCACTGTCCTTTCTCTTGACTTCTACGCCCTTGCATCCAATGGTTTTACTGAAAACACTGATGAGAGTGCAACGTACACGTCCATCTCCATTTCAATGCGAGCACACTCGTCAAGGGAAATAGTGGGCAGGTCTAAAGAAACGATGATTTTAAATAGACATACTGTGGCCAGGAAGAAATACCATCTTTCTATACAGGGTCTGAACCAGAGAAGGGTCAAGCTGAAGTAGTCTTAAAGAATGTGTGCTATATTACCTTAGAGTTGTTGTCTATGTGTAAAAACCAAGGCTTGCCGGGGGGAGCACTGCTCTCAACTTTATCTGCACAATTCTGATTTAAGTGGCAGCCACAGGGGTAAGAAAGGGATAGGATCAAATGTCAGTAAGAAGATACAGTACCTTCGGAAAACGCAATTCTGTTTTTCTCCCGTAGCTCCAGAAAAGGCATTTCCATTTTAATCGAGTTCAGGTGGTTTATGGACTGAATTGAAAAAAGCTTTAAAATATCCAAAATAGTATTGCGATAAACCTCTTCGTTGGTAGACTTATCAAGTTTATTCTACAGATAGTGAGTCAATTAGATAGCGTTTTAAGGTAATAAATCGTAGGAGTAAATGGAGACAAACGAATTGCAGAAACTGTTCCACGGATCCTGACGAGGCGAACACTTGGGAAACTGATTTTTTAAGGTCCCGTTCAAAGGAGGCCTGGTTCACCCTGAGGTCACGAGCGTCGTGAGAGGTGTTTTTGGGCCTCTTCTCTTCCCAAACCTCCAGCTCCTCCCTCCTCAGTATCTTCAACCTCGACATCATGTTCATGAACTGGTTCAAAAAAATCTGAAATTTATGAACGAATTCGACCGGTACCTCCACTTTCTTCAGAATCTCGAACCTGTTTGACAAATCGGGCTTTTCAACCATCACGTGAGCTATCAAATACGGAAGCATTAGGTATTTTACATATTCCGAGTGCACTTCGTCCAAGTCCTCGTTTACGGAGGTGAAGCCCATGGACTCCGAGGCCATGGTCAGGAGTTCAAAGGACTGTTGGAGCTCGTTGATCACGTTCAACTTGTTCAGCCTATCCTTCTCTATGCTCTTTGAAAATTCTGACTCGTCGTCATAGTTTCTTTGCCTCGAACTATCTACATTTATTTATTAACGGAGATGACTGAGAATAGTTACCTCGAGCAGAATAGAACAATTCTACAAAAGAAGCATCTGGAAACAGCTTCAAAGCACTCTCCAGTTCCGCTTTCACTGATTTGTACTTGTAAAAATCGTAGTCTTTCCAAAATAAAGTCCAGTACTGGGAAAAAGATTTATTAAACAACTTATCTAAAATATAAACATCGGACCCGGAATCCTCAAATTCCATTATTAGCTAAATGTTTGCAATTCAATTTCACATACACATCAGAATTAAGTATATTGTATCGGTGAGGCAACCGTCAGTGGAATCCTACCACACATATGTGACTGTACACAATATATTTCCATCAAATGTTCCATTAAATCCACAAAATTCATGTTTCGTTTGTTAGCAAAATTTCCATGGAGTTTTGCATCATTTCGCTATCTATCTAACAGGAGAAGGAGGCTGTTGAACGGAACCGATTACGTGAAAATAAAATCTGGATACGCAGGCAGAATTCGCGCCAGAAAACAGGCCCCTTGTAAAAATAAGTAAAATTTTTCTGTATAATTAGTATATAAACACGAACTGATACCGAATGGACAAGGTGAGGTGCGCCCATTTGCTTCTCAAGCACCGGGACTCGAGGAACCCAGTAAACAGGAACACGGGGGAACGCGTGACGAGGACGAAGGAGGAGGCAGTGGCGGAGCTGCGCAGCCTCCTGGAGGCTCTGAGGAAGTCAGACAGACCGGACCACGAGTTCAGGAGGCTGGCGACAGCCAAGTCCGAGTGCTCAAGCGCAAAGAACGGAGGCGACCTGGGATTTTTCGATAGAAACACCATGCAGAAGCCGTTTACGGAGGCGTCATTCAAGCTGAGAGTGAACGAAATTAGCGACCTGGTGGAAACCGATTCGGGAGTGCATCTTATTTATAGGATCTCCTAGCGCATCCTCTCAATACACCGTAATTTAGCTGACCGAGACCTATGCACATTAAATAAAATACACAAGCCTACCTAACGTTTGCAGCGATCTCCTCGGCCGTGGGCCTAACACACTTCTAAATCAGATTAATACTCCGAATAATTGAGTAAAACGAACCTTGGTGAGAATGTTGAACTTGGGACTGGAGAAGTTCCTCAGGTTCACAAAGGCGTTCTTGACAATCCTGTCCTCGAGAGAGTGGTAGGATATGCACACGAGTCTGCCGTTATGTTTCAGAAGCTGTGGAACCATGTTCAGAAGGGAGCTGAGTTCATTCAATTCATCATTGACCTTGATCCTCAGGGCCTAAATTTAATGACTCGTGGGCAGGGTACCTGAAAAACCCGAGATAGCGTCTTCATCTTATTCTTATTGAACAGGGGCAACGATGATATAATTACATTTGAGAGCATCTGGGTGGTTGTGATTTCTCCAGAGACCCTCCTTTTCTGTTAATATATTATATTGGAGTCTTATTTCGTAGAAAGTACCTCCACAATCGACTTAGCTATTGAGGTAGACCTGGGCTCCTCTCCATACTCATTCAATATCTTCTTCAGCGTAGACTCGTCACACTTGTTTATCAGCTAAACAGTGAGTAACAGGTAAGTGGGTGAGCTGGTGCGCGTACCTGATATGCCGTGTTGGCAGAAGCTTTGATGTCTATGCTGTAACTCGGGTTGAACGGGTCATTCAGAGGACTCGACATCCTCATGTCCAGCGGCCCGTCTTTCAGGTAGCTGAATCCGCGCCCAGCCTTCTCTAACTGGTGAGTAGATAGACCCAAATCTGCGATAATTCTAAAAACAAATATCTCCACAGGGCACAAACCCAGCATAGCCTTGCGTGGGAAGGTTTTGCGATTTTAAAAGGTAGAGTAGGTCCGAGAATTTACCAATGAATAGTGACAACCGTGATTCGTCTATATAGTTTTTCAGTCTTCTTTGGTTAAAATGAACCGACTCCGGGTCCCTGTCGATTGCAACAACCCTCCCCTGAGTTAATTTATTATCGTTGAGTAGCAACCTTTTTATCCAAGCGATTTAGAATCTCCTGAGTGTGGCCTCCGTAACCCAAAGTTACATCCAAATAAAGTCCTTTGGGATCAGTGATGAGGTATTCCATGGATTCACTGAGCAGAACGGGAATGTGTTCGAAATATTCGCTGCCTTCACCGTTTGATGACAGGGAAAAGTGTGTTTTTGAACCCTTGGAACACCTAGCTCCTTTAATGTTACATAAAGTCCCATGTGCTTTAAAATGAGGTGTGTTTGCGATATAAGAGAAAGAAGGATTAGAATTGAGGTTAAAAATTAAGAATACATATGTTAGAATAGTAAAATGTCTCATTCAAACATTTTATACAATAAATTATATATTAAACACCAATAAATTACAATTACAAGAAGATAACTGGGAATTAGACTAATGTGTTCCAAATTATATAATATCTATAGTCTAAATGTCGTTATTGCCGCACAGTATAATCATTAATTGTAATATAATTTTCAGATGGAAATCATCAGGAGGAAGTTTACAGTTTCAGATGTTAATTTGAATCTTATAGCAGTGGTTTTTACAAAAAATACCTATTTTTGGGTGGGAGATAACAGTTATACTTGTAAGGATCTTCAATGTTCATTTCCACTGAAAAATATCAAAGTATATACTTAAAATATAGATAAACCTTAAAATTAATCTATCCTTAATTAATGTTGATTTTCATAGGATGAAGAATCGGCAGGAACAACTCTCTTGGGGAACCTGGATTCCATATCAAATGAAATCGCAAACACACTAGGTAATTTAAATAATCCATATAAGCGATGTTTCAGCAAAAATTTACAAAAGAGGTATATTTATGAGTGTAAATATAGAAGGGCTGGATTCCTCGTTTCTGCCGGAGTTTCAAGAGAAGTTGTTTGAGCTCATATTTGAACTTTTTCCGAGAGAAAAAACCGATTCTTTCGTCTCGGAAACAACTTGTAAATAATAAAGTTTAGTCTATAATGTAGTTTTTTAATTCATTGTAATTAATTTAACTTCTACACACATAATATATACTTATCTGTCTATAAGTGAGTTCAGATTAATTTATAACCAAGGATATTCCATTTAAATATAATTTAAAGTTAAATTAGAAAATTATAATAAAAAATATGTTTATATAGTAAAAACACAAACACTAATCATATATGTGGTAACATCACAATAACAAAAGAATTTTCATAAAAAAATATGTTGTATTTTAATGAAATTATAAGATAATAGTGGTTAAAAAAAACTGTGTTTATTTAGAATTTACACATTATATAAATCTACTAGAGATTTTGGTTTTTTCATAATAAACTGTAGATTAATTTGTTTTTTATCAAATCAATGTAGAATTAATTTAATAAAAAGTTCAATTAACATTAAACAATTCAACTCTAATGTTATTGAAAGGGATGAAACGCGGTGTAGAAAAAATTGATAATTCGGAACCGACATCAAATGACAACCAGGCCGAGCCGAACACATCAAATGAACAATATAACCCGTTGTTCTCAGCCAAAAGTAAACTTAGCGCATCGATGTATGACGCGGAATCGCAGAGCAGTGAGCAGTCAATGTATGAAGATTTTGGGGAATTTGACCCCTCAAACTTTAGGCTGACTCCACATACAACAATATCGCCAAAAAGAGAAGCGTGCCTGTCAAGCGAATTTAAATCGGTAGATAGCTACGATTCATTTACAGTATTGTCAATAGAAGACTCTGAAGATTTCATGGACGACAAGGATGTTAATAAGTATAAGTTGGAAGAGGATTTGGTAGTGGACAATAGCGACGACGAAAATGTACAAGTAATTGAAACTATCAGCAGAGAACATGAGAATGTGAGGGAGACTGAAGTAGATAATGAGAAAAGTAAAATGAATGTAAGAGTATCTGATGAAAAAAAGAAAGGAAATTTAAGGGAACAGGTGTTAATTGACTTGGAGACAGATAAAAAAGAAGAGATCAATGAAGTAACAGCAGGAAGTGTTAGTTTCGATATTAGGAAGAGTTGTCGTTTAAGGGACAAATCAATAGGGAAGATGACAAGCGGAACGGATAGCAGAGAAGATAGAGATAATTTGGATAGCCGAAGAATAATAAAGTATTTTAAGCACGAAAAGGTAAGTGAAGTGTGCAAAAGACTTAAGGAGGACCTGATAGGAACGAGAGGACAGAACCCAGAAGACTTCCCACTATCGGACGAGTTGCCCTTCTCAGAAAGAGTGTACAACTATATATCGGATCTGAAGGCATACTCGACAATAAGCAGCAACGAAGCAAACTACTCGAGGTTGTCATCAGTAGACTTTAGAGCACTGCAGACGACGGACACGTCAGACACTATGGGAGCAGACGAGAGAGCAAGGGACTTTGAAAAGGAGCTAGAACCACAAGAAGAGGAACAACCACAATCATCACAAGTATCAAACGAAGAAACGGAGGAAAAAAAGGCTTTAAAGGAAGTTGAAACACACAACTTAAATAAAGAGAAACCAGAAATATTTGGGGAAGATGACCACAAAGAAGACACGAATCAACAGTACGAACACGGAGAGGATAGGAATAAAGAGAATGAACGAGGAGAAGTTGAGGTCATAGGCATTGAGATGGGATACGATGAACGAGAAAGAGATAATGTAATAGGACTGGACTTCAGAGCCAATAGCGTGCAAGAAAATGAAACATCGGAAGATAAACAAGAATACGCACAGGACGAACCGAATTCACAAACAAGTTTTAAAGAAAGAAGCTTTGAAATGGATCTTAAATCATTGCAGTATCCAACGAAAAGGCCACTAGTGAGTCAAGAAGAAGGGTTTGGTAGAGAGATGATGAGTGAATATGAGTTAAACAGAGACCAGTACAAAAAACAAAAACAACAGCCACAATTGCAACATTTACAGCAACTGGAGCCACAATTACAACAAATGAATTACGACAAAGATGATAAACTGGTAGATCTGAGTAAAAGTATGAATAAAGATCACGTAGATCACACGAAAACTATGGGAAGATATAGTCGATTAGAAAAGGTAAATGAAGCGGGGGATGTGACATATATGGGAAAAGTAGATGGGACTAATGGATTAGACTACGTAAACAGGGTGGATGGTGTCGGTGAAGTGAGTTACCAAGGAACCACGAGTAAAAACGGCGGAGTAAAGTACGTGAATAGAGGCTATCATGCGAGTAGAGTAACACAAGATGGAAACTTCAATGAGTTGACCAGATTAGGTAGCCTAGAAGAATTTATTGGTTTTGAAAGACTTGCTAGTTTAGATGATAACGCAAGTTTGGAGAAGAGCAAAATTGCTGAAAAAGTAGGTAGTTTCGGAAGCCTGAATGGTTTTGAGAAGCTAAAAAGCCTGGATAATGTGAACAGTTTAGACAGACTTAATAGTTTGGACAGACTAAACAGTCTAGAAAGAATTGACAGTTTCGACAGATTGAACAATTTAGAAAGAATTAATAGTTTGGATAGACTTAAGGTTGGAAACAAAACAAATACGTTGCAAAATGTGAACCGTATGCACAACGTGGCAACTGCACAAAATTCTGACGGTGTACAAGCAGATGCAAGTAAAAGTAAATATACTAATAATGAAAGAGTTAATGCAGAGAATGAAGTCAGTTACGAGGATAAAACGACGACAGACCGGTTAGTAGATGAAAGTACGAGTAAGCTAGTAAGTACGAAGAGAGGAGTGGGAGGAGAAGAGTGTGAAAGTTGGGAAGGCCTGGATTGTATGCCGTCAAGTCACGGAGTAAACCTGGTGTATAGCTGCCTGAGAAGCATCAAGATCGTGGTGGGAGATAACCTGCACGAATACGACGCGTACACAGGAACGAAGAAGTACATGAAAGAGTTCATAGAACTGCTGAGAAGAGGAAACGAAGAGGAAAGGAAACTGAGAGTCGAGTTCATAGCCTTGGAAAAAAACGATTACAGCCTGGAGGCAACAAGAAACAGTTACCTGAGTCTGATGAAGGAAAACGGAAGACTGAAGGGGCTGCTGAGTTACTATAAAAATTACGAAAAATTACAGAGAGACACAATTAAGCTGAAGAGCGATAACATAGCAGTGACGAGAAGCGAGATACTGAGTAAGCTGAGCCAGTTCCAGGAAGTGAGTAAGCTGGCGGAAAAAAATGAGAGGATGCTGGCAGCAGAGAGGAGTCTGCTGAGCGTGTACGACCAGACAGGGTTCTTCATCCTGCCGCTGCAAAACGAAGGATTCCACAACTTCGCATACGTAATCAACTATAACTACTACACGCAACACGTGAGGAGCGTAGGAAAGGGGAGAGAAAAAAGAGGAACGAGAGAAGAAAGGTACAGAGAAGAGGGAGCAGGGAAGAAAGATAGCTTTGCACAGAGAGACGAGAAGGCGAGAGGAGAGCTGAGAGCAGAAATGCTGGAAAAACTGAGAGTCCTGGAAAGTTTGCCGTACAAGCCGAAAAAAGTCGACCCCGACCTGGAGTTGAAAGTGTTCATGTACTTTGAAAGTTGCACAACAACGTCCTCAGATCAGTACATGCTGATGGGATCGAACACGTCAAACAGCAGCAGAAGTAACTACGACTTGTTTGGAGGAAGTAAGACATTAAGTAACGGAGACAGCAAGGAAGGAGGGAAGGGAGGAAGAGGAGGCATGGCTAACGGAACCAGCAGAGTGGCGGGAAAAGTAATAGGAGTGGAAGGTGGCGGGAGCACAAGGAACGAGTTCAAGGAAATTAACGTAAACATAGACAAGAACATGAATATCGACCTGTACACGCTTAAAAATGAACTTAAATTGGTGCTGTACTCACCAATACACAAGGACTCAGCGTACTACAGATTTAAGCACGACCTGGTGGTGTACTTCAACAGCACCCTTAACACGCTCTTCAGCGAGTACCTGGAGGATCAGAATGAAACGCTCCAGCTGAAGGAAGTGCTGAGTCAAGTCGTGGAGTTGACTAAAGACCTCAACGTGAGGTTCGTGTACTACTTGAGGCAGTTCAGAGACCTGGTCAACATGTCGACTAACTACAATTACGCACGCGAGAACGAGCAACAGCGTAAGCACAAGGATGACCAACACCAGCAAAATCACAAACAACATAAACAGCAGAACAAAGATCAGTTTACAGAGCACAGCGCAAACAATACAGTGAGTGAGCAAAAGCAAGGCGAAGAGCACGGCGAGCATGGAGGGAGCAGTGTGAGCAGACTGAACGGAGAAAACAAGAAAAACAAGGTCCTGAGGCTAATGCTGACCTTTAAAGACAACATGCCGTGCCTGTGGTGCAACGTCAGCTTCAACTTTAACCACAGGTACGCGAGGAGCCATAAACAGTCACTCTACAGCAGCGTGACCAGGGAAAGAGGAGCCGGCAGGGAAAACCTAGTGAGCTCAGTGCAGTTCGAGTTCGTCCACTCACTAAACAAGGGGTTCCTGAGCAGATACAAGGAGCCCCTGCTGCAAATGAACAGGGCGCTGGCCTGCGCGGAGGACGGCAACGTGGCGGACCACGTGCTAACAGCGCTAAGTTCACAGCGCTTCCACATGTAAACGGCAAGTAATGTAAAGTAGAATAACGAGAGCGGTGATACAATAATTGCACAAGTACATGGCGAGATACATATATATTGGAAATGGCGAACGAGAAATGGCCAGAGTCAGGAAACACATGAAAGTTGCGTAAGCGGATGTGTGTTACTCAAGTACTACACAGCCGGCAAATAAGTAAGAATAATTCGATAATTAAATATCAGTTTTATCCAACATAAGTACTGCTGGCGGATTGAATATGAAAAAACGAAAATGAAGATAGAGAAAAAAAGATAACGAAGATAGAGAAAAAAAGATGGAAAGGAAACAAGTTTTAAAGTTACATGTGCCTGGCAAAAATCGGTAAAAGAATGGAACGAGTTGATATGAAGAGATGTAAAAGGGAAACTTCGGAAAGCACTGTCCATGGATATAAGGTGTATAGTAAAGGGATTCCAACATAGTTTGTCTATGCCCTGTAATACACCTACAATTAAAGTCCATTTTCAGTCAAAAATCAACACCATAAACCCATAGAATTATTCCTTGATATCGCTGAAATAATATTACAATATTATACAAATGTGTGTAGTTACCTGATGTCGCGGAATCTTGTTCTAATATCAGGCCCTATACATAAAACCTTATTTTTTTATTCTTATATAAAAGATACTATACATATTATTTATTGGCCTAATTTAATTTTAAATATAAAAATAAATACAAAATACATTAATTATATATTATTTTTGGTAATATAAATTGTACCACAAAATTATATAATTAATAATTATTCTAATAAGGTTAAATGGGCCATTGATTTGAATAAAGTAAGAATTTAACTCATATCTACAGTATTTAAAATTTATTTACAACATTCACTTTTATCACATTCAGCCATTTATCTATAACACACAAAGTCACATATTATTAACTTTTAAATAATATACTCATCACAAAGTAGTGACATAATGTATGAAATCAATAAGATAACACTTTGCAGCTATTCTAAAATCTACATATTCTTAAATATTGCACACATTCATACACACACAGGCATTGGCATTTATACTCAGGAAACGTCTGAAGGCATTTGTCATCGATTAAAGGTGTATAGTAAAGAGATTTCAAGGTTCCATTAAAGGACTTATAATTTAAAAGCACTTATGGATGGGGATTTTGTCGGTAGCTGAGCACTTTGGCACTGTCTTTCTAGGCTCCTAGGGCCAATACGATCACCCAGGACATATATTATTAGACATCCGATATAATTTAGAGGCTCAATCTAATTATTCTGGCAATGCAAGAGCAATCTTGCGTATTAATAATGAAGAAATTCTATAACCGTCATACATGGGCAGAAACACCATGAAGTTATCGACGTCTGGAGATGGCCCTGACCAACTCTTTTGGCAGAGTGAGGTCTATCAAAAGTCATATTTTAAAAATGTTAAGAATAAGGAATTTGGCTACTACAACGATTCCAGCGTTTTCAGGTATTTGTTCTACCACTGGGTTCATAGGTGGGCCAACTACTTTGCAACCCGCAACGTTGAACCTTACAAGCTCCCTCCCGTCATTGTATCGGACCAAATACTCAAATATCAGCCAATTTTTTCAAAACACGTGAGCGATGGAATAGTCAGGCTTGATTCTTATTTGACAGCTCGATCCCAGTCCACGGGCGCCAATGTCAAGAAGCCGTACAGATCAATACTATTAAGAGCATTGGTGCTCACCTTGTGGAAAAGGACGCTGTTCTTGTTTATTGCGCTGATAGGTTTCAACCTCTTGAGTATGAGTATTTCAATCCTTGTTGAAAAAACACTCACATTCCTAGGCGAGAAGTCGTTGAATTTCGTTAAGACGTTCTTTTTGCTTTTGTCCATACTTCTATGTCAGATAGTAGAAGGGCTGGTTCTCGAAAACATCAACTTCTACATGAATAGGCTGATGTGTATCGTTCTCTACCTCTTTTCCATCTCCACATGTATGCATTCCGTATGCCACAGGAGGAAATATTTCAATAATATAAATGGTTTTAATACCTTGAACGTTTGCAATCAGGTACTGCACAGTTGTTCGCCAGATTCCGAGTGTTCTAAAAATCCACTGTATTGCCAAGCACTACGATACCAAAACCACGAGATTACTCCCAAAATATTCAATTTGGATTTCAATGATTGCTTTTTCATAGGGTCATCAATCCAGGCAATTAAACAGATAACAGAATTTTTGACTAATTTCATTTATGGAGCCTACCTGGTCTCAAGGCACGTGAAGGCCAATTTGTGGCTCTTGTACCTTATGGGAGTTATATTTCTGGTAACCATGTTTGTAACTGAATCCTTAAACGCCTATATATACAAATTCGTTCTGTACTTGAGGGATTACAAGGTAACAAAGTACAACGACGTTTTACTATCCCTGGACAAAATTAAGAAAACCTATTATGATGACATCGCCATCAACACTATAACTCAAGCCAGAAACAACGAACTATCTTTACTTTTCCTCAACATGTTTTTGACATTTTTTAATATGACTGTCAACACCTGTTGCGCTAATGTTTCCTTCTATATTATCAAGAGATCTTTTGTAAGGTCTGTTGATAATGTCTCCCTCGTTACTGATATTAACACTGCGGCATTCATGGTAACGTTTTACATATTCTTAAGAATGATCTCTATAATGTTTTTGATACCAAGAGCAATCAAAATATGTGGAATGGCTTATGCGTCCTTCAGAAGATTGGATAAGTTTTTCGCTGGCTGTTCACCTAATTTCTATGCTACTGACACTAGATTCACAGGTTCTAACAATGTAGCCTCAATCGTAACCGAAATAACCAATCAAATTCCGAGTGGTGTTGTCGTCTACTACAAGGACGCCACGTTCACATGGGTCAATTCGAGGGAGGAGCTGCTAAATAAGAACTATGAACCGTTATTGAACAACATCAACTTTGAGCTGAAACGTGGTGAGATGGCAGTTGTCACAGGCTCAAAAGGTGCTGGCAAATCAAATTTTATCAAATCAATGCTTGGTGAGATGACCCTGGTTGGGGGCTCTATGGCCGTTGTACCATTACACACATCTATGCCAATATTCTATGCTTCACAGGATATATTCTTGCAACATGGTACCATTAGATCCAACATTACATTTGGTCATAAATTTGAAGAGGATGTATACAATGCTGTGCTGGCGGCAGTTGAACTTGAACATGACATATCAACCTGGGAGAAGGGCGACCTCAGAGTAGTGTCAGAAAATGCACACTCACTCAGTGGAGGTCAGAGAGTGAGAATGGAAATGGCTCGTGCAGTATATGCTTATCTCGTATTCCACAAAGTCAACAAACAGTACAACAACAGCAAGTGTTCGTTCCTGATGTGCTTGGACGCATCGTTCCATGGTCTAGATCCTTACGTATCCAAAAACATTTTCAATAACCTGTTTAACCTTAAAACAGGGTTACTGTCAAAGAATGATCTGTCAGTTGTTTTAACGTCATCAAAACAAACACTCGAAATATGTTCAAGGTTGCCTTACCTGGGTGAGGTACCTAATCCTCCAATTTACAACGTCAAAAACAATAAGTTGAAATTCCATTCCTACCTACATGACTTCATTAAAGTTAACAAACCAGTTAACAATGAGGATTACAAATACTTTTCAACCAAGACAACCGGCCCATGTGAAATGAACTATCTAACTGCCGATATGCTGAGTCTGTGTTCATCTGATGCCACTACGAGGCAGGGTAGAATGGAAGTGACCAAGGAAAAATACAGCAAGTCGTTTAAGTCGTATGCTAAGGACGAATTGGCAGGTACTAAATTTAATCCCTATCTAGTTTTCATGAAGCCTGCAGTTTTATCTTTCCTCTTATACATATTCCTTACTGTCTCATTATCCGTGTTGGAAAACGTGAAGATGGTTTTGTCAACCAGATTATCAGATTACATAAGTGATAATATTAATAAGCACAAAGATGGCGAATTTGTTGATTTATCTGAAATTAAAACGCGAGCAAACACCTCATTGAGAACAATAACAATATTTGTGGCAGTAATCATTCTAGTGTCTTTTATTGCTACTTTATTTGTTACAGCAGGCTCGTTCATTTCATCTCGCAAGCTTCACGAATATTCACTTAAATCGGTTTTCACTCATAGTTCATCGGTATTAAAGGTAAAGAAGCAAATCACTCAAGTTATAACATTCCTTTCATGTGATCTTAGTATGACTGATGACGGTACCGGGTTATTAGTGTCTTTATTGTTATTTGCATCAATTCAGACAATTATCAATATAGTTACACTGCTTTATTTAATTCCCATTTCGATCCCTTTTGTGGTTGTGATTCTGGCCTCTGCGTATTTTGGTATTGTAAGAAAATACGTGACTTCCATGAGCCGAATTAACTTCGCGTACTTTGAATCCCGCTACCACGTCAACGCCGTACTCGAGGATGCAATCTCGGGACCATCTGTTACTAGAAGTTATAACAAATTAAAGGATATCGAGACTGCATTTTATGAACATAGGGAGTATTATGCTAGATCCAAATTTATGCTAAACTTCATAATTTCTTGGGGAACAGTATCGCTGAACTGGATACTATCTTTGATTACTTTGACTGTACTCGTTGTTCCCAAAATTCTGGATAAATATACTAAATATAAGATGAAAGTAGGACACTTCGGATTGGCTTTGTCACTATGCGTTGCTGCAACAAAATCGTTCACATTTTTCTCGATGGTATATTCAATTGCAGAAGTGTTCCTAGTTTCAGTTGTTAGATTTCAGTACTTTATTCCTCCGCTTAAAAGACTCGTGTTTGACAAATGCATCAACACCCATGAGGAAGATGTCGTTAATCCAATCGATAAAAGCCTTACTAGTGACGACAGGAAACGCTTGTTAAAAAGAAGGGCAATCGAGTTCAAAGCTGATAACAAGAAGTTCTATGGATTGAGAAGACTTTTCTACCATCCTAGACTATCCATTGTCGACTCTACCCTCTTCTTACCTCCTGAACACAAAGGTGTTGAGTTGAAGGAAGTTTGTGTGTATACTTCGCCTGACCTTAGCACCGAATCTATGATCCTGAAAAACATCACTGCGTCAGCAAATAAATCTGACGTCATAGGTATGGTTGGTAGAACAGGTGCTGGTAAAACCACTCTCTTGTCAGTGTTGCAGAACATAGTTTCACATAGAGATGGTCAGGTTTTATTAGACGGTACCGATTTGAATAAAATACCCAAGGTAATTCTCAGACAAATAGTTGGTGTGCTACCTCAACTTCCATTTGTATTTAGAGGATGGACTGTGCGTAGATTCCTTGATCCTAGAAGATTGTTTACTGACGATGACATCAACCAAGCTCTTGATAATTGTGGTCTCCTGAAGTTTGTCAATGGCCTTCCTGGTGGAAAGAAATTAAATACTGTGTTATTGAGGGAGCGTTTGGGGTTATCCAACTATGATAGATATGCACATGATAAGAGAACCGTGTCAGATCATGACAGTGAGATGTCGCTATCCAATACCCAACTCAGGACATTGTCGTTGGCTAGACTCGTGCTATACAGGCATTTCTTTAGAGTAATCGTGGTAGACGAGCCTCCGGAAGAGGACTTGGCCGAAGAAGCAACCAGCAAAGATGATCTTGGAATACCAATATACGAGTTAGTTAAGACTTATTTCCAACATTGTACCACGTTTGTCACGGCGCATAACGCACACGTCCTGAAATCATGTACATCTGTATGGGTGGTACACGACGGTTCCATAGTGAGGACTTGTAAAACTAGTGATATCGCAGCAAATGAATCAATTGCAAAAATTATTGAAGAAAACTTTAACCAATCATAATTCTCTAATTTAATGCGGTTACTTATATTATACAAATGTGTGTAGTTACTTGATGTCACGGAATCTCGTTCTAATATCAGGCCCTATAGTCGATGTGTGTCTGTTAAAATGGAGCGGATTTCTATATTCTCGATTTAGTTATATGACAATTTACTTAAGGCTCTGATTTACCCATTTTTATGCTTTCTTCTACCGGATATCTATGTCTTTGAATGAAATTCCTCTCCTCTCGTTTTTTCACCTTTTTTCAGCAATATACATCATTTCCGCCTTTTAAGTCTTACCAATAAACAAATTGAATCATACATGAATAAAGATAAGTAACACAAATGATAAACAAACAATCATATAAAATATATTATGTGATTGGAGGACCAAAGTTGGAATAGTCAGGGGGACCTAGGGAGAAGATAGGCGTACATGAAGTTGGCGTCTGGAGTCTGAAGCATCTCCACGTAGGAGTCGTTGGGCGGCACAATGTACACGTCGTAGGGGCCCTGCTGCACGAGCGCAACGCGGTTCTTGGAGATGAGGTAGTCGCACAGGGAGTCGTACTTATCGCTGTCGTCCTTCGAGTCTGCGCCGAGCTGCCAGAGCGAGAGCTCGCTGGACTTGGCGAGGCAGTTCTTGAGCCTCTCGGGGTTCGCGCGCTGGTTGACGTCGAGCATCTCGGGCAGCTTCGAGTCGTAGTCTCCGCGGACGAACGCGCAGCTGACCCTGCAGATGTACTTGCCGCGCTTGAGCAGCTTGCTGTATATCATCTCACGCTTCCCGCCTTCCGCGGGACTCTCGGGCGGCGGCCGCTCTGGGGAGCGCGGCTTGAACGGCTCTGCGTCGATCGGCGCGTCGACTTCAGGGCCTGGGCCGACACCCTTCTGCCCCCCCAACTTGGCGCCAGGCTGCTCCAGGTAGCTGTCCCTGGCGCCAGGGTCCCTGTAGGGATGCACCGAGTCGTTTGGGTGGCCTTTTGGTCCTTTCCACGGCTCGTCCCGCCTCATCCTGTCGTAGTTCCTGATTGTGCGTCCGAAGCGGTCCACACGTTCCTTATTGATGGGGTACCTCTGCCTGAATCGGTTGAATTCTCGGTCTCTGTCTCTGCCATACCCTTCTCTAAGGTCCCTGCTGTCTCTGTTGTCCCTGCTATCTCTGCCTTCTCTGTAGCTATCCCTGTATGAATCCCTGGGGTATGGCTCTCTTGCGTAGTGGTCCCGCGAGTGTGAATCTCGCCCGTAGTTATCTCTCGGGTATGCTTCTCTGTTGTATTCGGATCTTCCATATGTATCTCTGCCAAAGTTGTCTCTGTAGGGCCTTCTTTCGAAGCGCGGCGTGTCTCTTCTTCTAAAGTCCTGGGGCTCTGGCCTTACTGTCCTCTGCCTCTTCGACTGCGGCTCTGACATAAAGTTTGAAATATCGTTTGACTTGAGCAGTCTATCGATAACCTCCTGGGAGTCTGCTCTTCTCTTTATTGCGTTGAGCAGCTTCTGGCCCAGGACGAAGCTGTTTTCCGTCTTCCCGCTGAAGTCCACATTCAGCACATCTGTATCCTTCTCCAGCGGATACAGCTCTGCTTCTAGGTCCACTCTCTCCGGGGCTCCCGGGTTGTTTCTCGAGTTTGTGTAGCTCGACACCTTGATGACCCTCTTAGGTGAGAGAGTGTTCAGGAAGTTGTATATTCTCGTGGTTATATCCTTGTTCTGGAAGGTCACGAATATGCAGCCCGCGTCGTACACCAGCTTAAAGTTTTTAACCACTCCGAGGCTGTTGAAGAAGCCGTACACGTCATCTTCGCTCTTAAAGTACCCGCAGAACTCGTGGACGTTGCTTATCCAGAGACTCTCCGTGGCGCTGAGGGGACACGAGTACTTGAGAACGAGGTCCTTCACGTTGTCCGGGTCCTCTGCCTCCATGTTCCCCTGTTCCCTTTTGTAGTTTATCAGGTGGTTCAGCTTGTTAAAAAAGCCTGATCCGTCCCTGTTTTTTTCAAACACTACGTGCAGCCACTTCCTGTCCTCCAGGGACTCGCTATCGGGACGACTCGCGTAGTTGTACGGCAACTTCACTATCTGGTACGTGTACGAGTTATTCGTGAACCTCGACAGGAAGTCGTAGACGCTCTCCGAGTTCTCCATAATATCTTCTTTCAGGTTTCCTATTAGAATATATCTGGTTGTGATCCCCAGTTTCTGGTACACTCTGTCGAATGCCACTTGGTTTTCAAAGAAGCTCTTCGTCTCGTCCCACTTGGACTTGCCTGTGCCTGGGACCAGGTTCATCTTATTGTAGAACTCAAGCAGCAGCTGCTGCAGCGTCACGTTCAGCAGCTTGTACTTGTTGAATATCAACTTTCCTTTGTCCTGCGGCAGACGCGTGTACGTCTTGTTTGGCGGCGGAGGCACGTGTGGAAAGAAGTTGTTCCTGTTTTGGAAATTGTTTGGCATTCTGTTATAGTTTCCCGGCGGCTGTGCCATTGGCGGGTATGCTGGCGGCGGAACGTAGTTGTTTGCGAAAATGTCCCTGGCGTATAGTGCCTGCAGTCTGCGATTGTATAACTTTATGTTGTCGAGTCTGCTCTTCGCCTCTGCGGCTATTCTCTGAGACCTGAAGAAGACCTTGACTTGCGTTTTACTTATCAGCGTCACGCTCGTCACCAACTTTGAATCCTTGAACAGGCTCAGTACTCTGCTGCTATCCAGTTCTGGTGGCAAGTTAACCAACAAAAGCACGCTGCTTTCTGGGTTTAGTTCCGGGAGGCGCTCAAATGGCACTTCGTCTTCCCTTATAGCTCCTTCTTCCTCGTCTTCTTCCTTCTCTTCAAGTTCCGACGAAAGCTGCACTAATGCGTTCAACAGGTCTCCCATTTCCAGCAGTAAATCGTCAGTCTGCTCCTCTTCTTCAAATTGCTGTTCTTGCTGCTGTAACACTCCAGGGTCCTCTTCAATACTCAAGTCTACATTTACGACATCCATATATGCTTCATTATCATCGTTAGGGAGTTCTTCCTCGGATTTTTGTGCTTCAGAGTCCGTTGGTTGTCCGAAAGGGTCCATTTGTCCTTCCACGTCCACTTCCAAGCCCTTTTCCTCTGACTCTTCCTCCAGTTTTACACCCAGTTCTGTTTCATCCACGCCAACCTTTTCTTCAACTTCTAAATTCTCTTCGGGTGTAGCTTCGACTTTTTTTTCTATATTAAATGTTAGTTTAAAAAAATCTAGAAAGTCATTGATATAACTTACCCTTTTTGGTTCCTCTCTTAGTTTTTTTCGGAGGCATTTTACGATATTTAATTTTTTAATTACTTCAACGTTACATATGTCAAAATAATAACATTATAATCACCACCAATACCCAAAAAATCTTAAAAAATACGAGAAAGGTGGTTTTTATAACTAAAACAAATTTGTTTTATAATTTAAAGAGTGCGTTTTAACGGAAGATTCGAAAACATAAGTATATAAATACTATAAATATAAAAAATACATCAAACTACGAAATGATTCCAATTTACTAAAAATTTAAGTTTTACTAGTAAATTGAACTACAAATTAGATAAACTTAATGCAAAAACAATAAGGAATCAACTAATTCTTTGTATGGAAGGGGATAACCATACCCCATGATACAACGATCACTAAATTAACTACTACACACCTCAAAAATACAGGTCAAAAACATACACATAGATATACTTTTCTATATTTTAACATATTTTTAAAGAATATATCAAATGGACACCGATTTTACCGATATCGATGTCGTTTCTGAACTAAAACGCCTTTCTATTGGAAATAAATACAGTGAAATCACAGATCTTCTTAGAGAAAACTTTTATGTAAGTTTTGAAGTTTGGAATTTACACACATTTTAGCAATTCAATAAAGAGCCTACTAAATTAATCGCAATATTGACCATAAGAATATACTATAACTTACACCTCAAGGTAGTAAACCAGAAAACAATTGTGAGTTTAGAATTTTAACGACATCGACTCGGATTTTGAACTGATAGAATCGATTTTTAAGAATAAACTAAACCATAAGTTTCCATACACAAGGTAGACTGAAGAGAACACACAGATTATTTTAGAGGCTCAAGATGCCCATTTAGCACATTTTTAATATACGCATACTACCCACATCTTAGGGGAATGAGCATCTTATCTCTTGAAAGATTACACAAGTTACTAAATCAAGTGACAAGAGAATTGAACGATAAGGTGGAAGGTACACAAGCATTTAGCCCAGATTCTAAAGATAAATCGGAAAAAGGAGAGAATTCAAAGAATATAACAACAGATATTGGGGATCTATTGGACTTGTCAGACGAAAAGAGCAATCAAAAGATTGAAAAGCAACAAGAACAAAATGAAAAACAACAACAGAATGTAGATTATATCTGTAAAAATAAACAGGAAAATATTTATAAAGGACACGAAAACAGTGTAAATAAAATAATAATTACAGTGTTGTTGATATCAGACGTACTGCTATCACTGTTAAGGCCGATGGTAAGAAATAAAATAATAGAAAATTTTAGGAAGCAATAAAAATACTGACCACAGTAAATCTGAAATATGACCCAAGTAACATATCAACGAATGTGGTACTGTCTTTAATATACAGGAAGGTAATTTTTTAAGACTGAAAAAAAGTGTAGCTGGGATATCTAGAGGACTCAGAGAGGCACATGAAAACGTTTAGAGACGATGAAAACGAAAACTACTACAAAGGGATTCTAAAAATCATTGAAAAAGACTACGAAGGAGCAGTGGAAAAATTCCAAACGGTAAAATATCTGGAAGCAATACAACGCTCTAAGAAGCCACTCAAGGACCACGAACGGGTCTTCATAAACAACCTGGCAGTGGCAACGCTGTATGCCAAAAAGTCACAGGAGGCAAAAAGAATATTTTTTCAACATAAGCTGGACAAAGAGGTGAGTTTTTATAATATTAGTAAAAAAATGTCAACTGTTCAAAGAATTGTAGGGATTGCAGGCCCATAGGGGCATATCCTCGAACGCTGATGTACTAAAAGAGCTGTCAATATATGATTAAATAATTTAATCGCGATTTTAAATAAAAGTATATAGTGTTTGTATCTTTAAAATTAATTTTGTAAACAATTAAAAGCTAGTTTTAGCCAAGTATTTTAGACAGTAAGTGTGTATAAAATTCACTATTGCACATTTGAATTCCAACGCAAAAATTAAACATTTCATTAAAAAATAGGTGAATAACAAATACGTAAAGTAAATAAAAACGTAGAGCACTAAAAATCATATGCACAATGTCAGTGAAAACGTCCTGCAACAACGTATTCAGCCTGTTCAACTCCTGCTGTGCGTCAGGAAATACAACAAAACAAGAAGGAACAGAAGAGGATTTTGATGGTACGAACAACCATAGTATAGCAGATAAGCACTAAAATGGAATAACGATTTCAGATAATTAGATATGTGAGTCACATATTAACCCCCAAAGGCAACAAATAATAAAATAATGTAGAACAAAATTTTAAACAAAAATTAGAACAAAATTTGGACGTAATAGTATTGCTTGAGGTAAGTGTAAGGCCACAAATCCATGATAATAAATACACACACCAGTCGCTAATCGCCCTTCAGGATGGAACAAAATTATCTTGTACACTACACGTAAACTGTGAAACGAGTTTAGTTAGAATAGCCTGCGATAAACAGGTATGTTTTAGCCCAAAAATGATGAGAAGAATTGAAACACTATTTCAATCCATAAACTAACATTAATTTAGGTCAGAGAAATAGATTTCGGATCCGTAAAAAAGATTCTTCACACCAAAGATGAGTTGAGCAGAATCCAGACGAACGGAAACACGATGAATTTCAACACTACTGTGGCGTTCCATTTACTTGAAAATGGAAACTGTATCCCAGTTAGTTTCAGCAACACCCACGAGAAAAAAATGTTTTTAAATATTCTGGGTCCATTTATTCCAACTTAATCTGATTAACACCATACTACCGCCTCATTCCAAATTTTAATCTACTTTTGTACTACACATTTGTAATTATTAGAGTTAAACCCAATTAATTTTAAAGACATGAATAATTTACACCTATTTATCGTACTGATATGATGTATGGCTTCTTTTATGTGCCCAGGCTATTTACTGGCTTTGGAAGGATTTTAAATACACAAAGAGCCTTTTTTTCTGGTATATAAACCCATATTATAATAATTCATGTAGGTCTATCAAATAAAAGTTGTGGAATCAAGAATCCTTACTATCGCAAGAAGGGACTTTGGGAGTATGTTTTGTTTTAGCCCAAATTGCACATTAAACTACAGATGGCGCAAAAAGCTGATCCACCGCCTTAACAGAAACAGATACAGACGTAAATTCATCACACCGAAAAGGGTCGACAAGGAAGAATTGCCAGTACATGAAATTGATATCTGACTGATTCTTCAGATTAAATCAAAAGAATTTGCCAGAGTATGGGACTTTAAAGTGGAAGAACTGCCAATAAGTCTGAAAAGATTGAAGCTGTACTCTAAGCTGGTTAGAAATAAGTGCATAACTGATGTTTAGTTGACGAATTTACACCTCCAGGACGCAATAGATTGGCTCACAGCCTTCCCAAACATTAAAACAAACAGAATATTAAACTCAGTAAGGCATTGGGATTTATATTTATTTACACACATAAAATTTTTAAGGTTAAATAAAATAAATAGATGAGTGAATCGCAAAAGAAGATATACGAAGAGCACGGCGGAGATCCGAGTAGGCTGTACATAGACAACATAATAATAAACTACTCGCGTCCGATTAAGCAGTTAAAACACCATGCATTGGGTAAGTTTAATTAAAATACCTAGGTTAAATGGCGAAATAATGAGAAATGAATATTGACATTAGGGAATTTTGGGATAATGTGCACGTGGAGAAATACGCTCAAGTACAAAATACGAGAAATGCCAATGAACGAGTTCTACCAGAAAATATTCATACTGGGAAAGGTGAGCTGTTAGGAAACCTATGCAACAAGCAGATTCCAAACACATTGACCTAACAATGTTGAAATTAGGTGCCCAAGAGCATGAGCTCGGAGATGAGGAACGCAATATACGACAAGAGGGTCGATTCACAAAACATCGCAGCCTGGTTCCCGTACCTGACTGCACACTCACGGTTTATATTTCGCAAAGTACTATATATTACTGTTGACCTAGATATCCAGATAAAGCCTTAAGCTAATAACTACTAACAGAATTTGCGATTTTTGAACAAGATAGGGAAGTTTGACTACTACAACCACAGGAAGTTAGTTTGAAAACCATCAACAGGTTTTTAGGGACTGGATTAACCAATACAACGACAACCTAGACAGGTACGCAGTGCTGCAAGTGTGCAACTTAAGGGACTGCCGAGTCCAATTCACTCGATAAATAAATTTACAGGAGGCTGAACACTTTAAAGTCGCTGAGGCCAACCCAGCACTAAGTTACAACAAAATATGAAACTGTATTTGTTTGCTACATACATATACACACGTACACGTACCAACGTATATATTAGATAAGTGGACATATGTGGACACTTACACGCCCAGGTAAACACACAAATACGTGCAAACATGTTAAACAGGTGGGCGTGGATACAGGTAGTGTACGATATTAGGAAACATACTGACTGATACTGTCGTAGTCGAATTCAAACAAGTTGCCTATAAAATTTATATGAGAAGCGATAAGGGGAAATAGGCAGCGAATTAAAGTGAATGGAGACCAACCGTGGATTGACACTGACGCCTTTAGGTTATCGGGGTCAGCTGAGACCAGTGTACCTATCAGCCCCTTGTTTTTGCCAGACAATATCTTAACTCTATTCTTCTCCTTCTGTTAAATAGATTAGTGGGAGTTGCCATAATAGACTAGTAACTACTGAGTGAAGAGTAAAGGTAACAAGACCTACTGGAATTACAGTTTCCAGGTATTTATCCTGAATCTGAAAAGTGCCGTTGGTATACTCCAATGTGGCCACGTTGCTAAAAACTCGGTAAATGGCCTGGAACTTACTTGGAAACGCGTATCACTTTGAACTTTTGCTTATACATTTCATGGGACTTTAAAATTACCTTGACCATTATGTCATTGCACAGCCAGGTGTCAGGTTCCTCCGACTCTTTGGAACTGCCGCTGTCTGACCTCCGATACCCGTCCTTGTCCTGCTCGTACCTATTGCGATTGTGCTTAGATCTTTTTTGAGTGTACTCCATTAGCAACTCAAGTTCCGACTTCCTCTTTTCCCTGCTCTTGTCGTCGCCATCTCTGGAGTGCGTACGGCCGTCTCTTTCGGAATCACCCCTCTTACTGTGGCCTTCTTTGTCGCGGTCTTGGTTCTTACCTAAGGCTGTTAACAGAAAGATCAAACGTACTTCTGTGGTAAAACTCCTTAAACACGTTTACTCCCCTATTTGTGTGGTCACTGGTTGCAGTCGTATTCACGTTCGTGGTTATTACGATTTTTTCATTTGGGTCCTTCATTAGCGGTGTGTATTCGTCCTGGTCTTCAAACTCTCCGCGGTCCCTCGCCTCCTCTATCAGCTTCTGTATCAGCTTGTAGTGCTTCTCCTCGAGGGTTACTTCTCTTTTAAACCGGGCCCTTTCGTCCTCCTCGCGCTTCAGCTTTTCCTGGTCTATGTACTCGATGTACCAGCCCTTCGGGGTGTGCTCCACCTTGCACTTCCCGCTGCGGCCCAAATAAAGAACAAACTCCGATAGAGTCACCCAGACTGTGGCGTTCATGTGCACGTGCTGCTTGTCGCTAATCAGCTCCTGGTAAACGCTATTCGCCAGAATCTTCGTCTTACAATACCTATGAATGACACATTAAATGCAACGATGGCCACATATTCTAATACATAGCTACTGTTCAACCTCGTCCTCATCAATTTCATAAACTCGTTTTCAAACGTTCGCGAAAATCCGTCCATAAAACGGCCCGAATTTTGGCAGAACACCTGCATCATCCTCTGATGCCCCTCGGAAAGGCGATGGCACTAAATAGGCGTGATTAAGGCAACGTATAAAGAATAAAATATGGTTTTATGACTCACCTTAAACCCGTTTTCATCTCTACACTGTTTTTCACACATTTGGCAGTACCATTTTAATTTTTGAAGCCCTTTTGACTTCATTTTGTTTGCAAGCCATTTCTGGCTGCCTACTTCTGCCCTCGGCATTTTATATAAAGAAAATAATCCGATATAATTTATAAATTTGTTAAAAATGGCAATTCAGAGTATTACCAGAAACAATATATTACAATTTAAAACTAAAACAAAATAAAACATAATAAAAAACAATTTTCAATTAATTAAACAAAATATATTACAGTTAAGTTATATAAATTATAATATTATGGCACTATATAAAATTAGCAAAAGTCTCATGAAAATTACTGAGAATGATTTGCAACTTAAAGTTTTAATTGTAATTTATGTATTATACAGCTAGTATAATTTATGAAACGAATTTCATGGCTGAAAATTAATCTTTTTAATTAGAATCCACAAAGTTCAATCTGCAACACTTTATGATTTTTAAAATTTAAGTTTTATAAATTTTAAAACACAACTGATATAAAATTAAATAAATTAATTAATCTGTAAATTCAATGAACATAAGTAGGAATGTGTTGAGTGAAACAAGACTTTCAACTCAGAATTTCTTTTGTGACAGAAGGATAAATATCGTAACCAGAGTTAGATCATTCACAAAAAGAATCAGACACCACTGTAAAATATACAATAACGTAACATATATAACCAATAATGAACCGGATAAATTGACCATCAACAAGGTATTTATGAGTCGTACACATTATTATAAATACTTAACTAACAACCTCCGATAATAAATTGATATTCAGCTTCAAAACGATACTATTGACTACTACGGAACTAGTAGATGCCTCATCGAAGAATTGGTACATAAATGTTCATTTTTGTCAAATCATGATTTGGTGTTAACGTTACACTGCCTAACAAGCATTAAAAAACCACTCATTAAAGTGTGTTCAAACAAAGGCATTTTTTCTCAAGACGGTTGCACAACAGATGAAAGTCAGAAGATAATTAGTAAATTACTGTACAAGTGTAAAAAAACAATACTGAAGCATCTAATAGAATCAGATGCAAACAAAACGCTGACCGCAATTCAAAGATATTATTTAGTCATAGCACTTCAGAAGGAGTGTGATCTGGTCACATTTAAAGATTGGCTGCAACTTTACGAGAACATAAGTTACACACTAAAGTCGAATTTAGTTAATAGTTACAAAACAAACGAAATCGCAAATTTACTCTTGATATACGATCAAATATCAAGATATTCACACAAAAGGTTGTACCATATATAATGTATATGCCAGTGGACTATTTAATGTGGCAGATAGCTATTAAGTTAGCAAGATATTGATACACACACAGCTAATTTACTTATAGGCATAAAGCCAACGACAAGAAGTTTAACAATATAAATCATAGCACAATTAAAGGAGAACACGGATCTCAAGAAGGGAATTTAAAGGTACAAATGATTGAAAATAGCAACATAAGCAAGGTGAATGAAAATAAGAAAATTACAACAGCAATTGAGAGTTTAAAGGAGAGAAGGAAGTATGACCCATTTCAATTGGACTTTGTAAATATATGTATACACAAAGTGGAAAAGTGCTTAGAGGAACTGAAGCCAGAAAAGATAATAAAGGTGTTGTACCTAATCAGCACAAGGGAACACTACGATAACAATTTTTTTCAAAACACGATAATTCACCTTGAGTCGAACAAAATACTGAAAGTATTAAAAATTAAACAAGTTATGAGTCTGTTAAACACATATTCAAGAGTCTACAAAGAACAAGCGTTTAGATATATTGAGAATTATATTCATGATAACAATTCATCACTCGAACAGCTGATTCACTCAGGAGAGGTAGATAAATTAGACAAAACATGGCACTTAAATCATAATAAAGAGGATAAATTGGAAAAATACACAGGTTATTTTAATGAAATAGATGAACATCGAAGAAAACTTGATAAAGTTGAAAGTTTGGCAGTATGTGCAAAGATATTGATCATGGAGTGTGTAGGGAGAATCTCAGATATTGATCCAGAAATATTTAGTAATATTAAAGGGTTTCCAGACAAAATAAGTGAAAAATTTGAAAAAGAACACGAATGGAAGGATATTATAGAACTCTTAGGGAGAAGATTAGTAGATATCCACGATTCACCCACACACGGTGAAACAGAAAGTAACACGGCAGAAAAGGCATTAGATAACATAAATGAGCTCATTAAAATAAGCCAACTGTTATTAAAACTGTTTAAAACACACCGAAATAACGATAGAATTAAAACGTTTCAATTTTCTTTAGAGTTTTTCACCGCAGTCAACTTGCATCTATCAAATGTAAAAACACTTGAAAATGTAGCCATAGACCCACCTTTATTAGATAAAAGTAGAATAAAACAATTAAATAGTAAGGAATCCACCGATTATAGCTGTATTCAAGACGATTTTAGTAAAAATGTTAGTGTGTAAACACGGAATTGTAAAAGTGAAATTTGATCATATTTGTAAGATATTTTAAGATAATGCCCTTAAAAATGATATATAAATATTTATTTAACACATCGACCGTATGTATATGGAGAAATTTATGTGCGAACAGAAAGATCTCATAGGATCGAATAAAATTCATCCCTAAATAAAATGTTTTAAATTTATGATAGAAATAAATGGACTGAAATTAAGATAAATATATCTACTAAACATCAGATTAGCATATGAGAGTCCGTATGGAGTACGAAAATTTAGTTTATATGTCATTTATAAACATAGTACACGAAAAGATAATTGTATTTTATCCAGATCCAGTGCCAAAAATACACAATAGAACTGTAATGACCATTATTTAAACTATATATAGATATAAATTATTTAGTAAATATGTAAGTGTGTAAACAAGTTAACAAATATAAACCTAGGTTGAACGAGTGAAAAGCCAAATATTTAAAAAAGTTAAAAATTCAGAAAATGGTAAAAGAAATAGTTAATTTTAACTGAGAAAACACACAAACAAACCATTTAGGAGTAAGAGACATTAAAATCGAAGGATATTCTTTACACTTTTTGTCGGATAATACAAAAACAACTGGAGCATTTCTAATCACCATAGGAGAAAACTATCCAACAAGATTTGCAAATAGCCTATTAAGTGTAAATTTTAAATAAAACACTCATAGTTACATAAATGAGATGCTATTGTTAACACACAAGCTATTGATACAAATATACATAGATTACAACTTTGTAGGAACTGGTCAAACTAGTTCTCACGAACGGATATAAAAAAAATGATACCAATTATGGTCTTCAAAATCAGCTAAAACTTGATTTGGCTCAAATATTTAACAAATTTGATAAAGTTGTCGAAACGGATGGAGTTACAATAGTAAGTTGACTAAATTATTCACACATTTACAACTATTAACAATTTGTAAGGTTAAGATAAAGACGGATTATGCCAAGGCTAAGGTAGACCAGAGTCTTCAAGAAGTGTTTAAAAGCGTTGGAAACGTAAAACTACTGCAAGAAAGCTCCGTGAAACTTGCGGACAAATCTCAAGGGGTACTTATATATTTGTATTAGACAGCAGTAGCTCATCTTTTCACGATATCAAAGTTACACACCGACAAAAGTTAAATTTATAATTTACAGATGCTCGAATCGACTAAGAAATTGAGTTCATTTTATACAAACAGGAGACTCTTCGCTGTAATTCCATATTTAATCATATTTATAAGAATCTTGCCCAAACATAACATCACTTCATTAGATCCTTGGAATAACTCTCGGTTCAGTTGCAGTGGTTGGCACAGTTGTAGGTCTGGCAATTTACTTCAGAAAGAAGGCTTAATCTTTGTGATTTAATATGTTATGAAGTCTGTGTTTGCCATCAAATACTATGCGCACACAAACCCACATATATAATCACACAAATTTATATATTAATACATGTATACATATACACACGTGTATATAACTATATATATACATAGGGATATGTATATATATATATATAAACACATATCTAAATAAATACACAAGCATAGATTCATTTTCTATAGAAACATATTATGCAACCAATTAAATTATTTGAATTGAACTTTATATTCGGGAGGTATCTCTGAGTTTGCCTCAAAGAATATGTACGATAGTGTAATCTTGTCAACTCCATCTACAAAATTGTTTTAAAGTGAAAAGATCCTAAACGACTAGTCATTAACACCTACGCAATTTTTTATCTTTAACAATGTCTGGGTCTAGGAAAAATAGCACCGGCAAGTCAACTTCCTCCCCTATGATACAAGTTATTTTAAGCATCACATCACTGTTAATGATTACAGACACAAATGACTAAATGGCTAGTTTTGTACCTGGGTTAAGAAGCTGCTCTTCAAAGCAGAAACATTGTATTTTATTGAAATACAATCCAGCTTCGTCAGGGATAACATGGTAGGCGGCAATTCCTAATAATTGATTATTAATCAATTGCTTGCAACTGTTGCTACTCAGTATATCAAAATCACAAACCAATTATGGGTTCCTTTGTTAAATTTTTAGCTCTGTAAAACGACAGAGTCGTCTCTCCAGGTCTAACTACTACTCTTTTCTGACATGGCTTAAATTCCCAATTGATGTGCGAGTGTGTGACAAAGTCGATTTCAAACTTCCTCAAGTTCGAGTCTACAAAATAACAATCAGTCACATTGTTTTTATATATGCACATAACTAAAATATTATAATGTTTATATTAGCCATTTAAATAAATAACTTATTTATACTTTCTGGAGGTGGAGAGTACGTTTTCGTCCTCTTGGTGGTACCCAAATACCCAGTTTGCTGACAAAAATACTCATACAGGGGCACGCAGGCAAAAGAAATGCCGAACATTGCGATCACCAGTACAATCAGGGCGTTACTTGTCCCATCCTCCTCCTTAACAGCTTCTTTTGAACCTGGAAACCAGTCTTTACTGCGATTTAGTTTACTTAACTTTGGAACATTGGCAAATCGTTCATTGTATTTCAAATAATCTACTACTTTGGGCCTTTTACTGCCATCATTTGCGGTAGTGTGCCCCTCAGTCTGCGTGTGTCTCTGGCCACCGTTTAAGCGCGATTTACTAACAGTACATAACGCTTTTAAATACCCCGATCTATTTATCTTACTCCTACTTATTAAATATTCCTGTAAAATGAAGATTCCACTCCCCTTTAGGATTCTACCCGTGCTAATGGCAGAAAGAATCATGAACGGATTTTAAAATATTCTTCTAACACATCAATGAGATAAACAGATGAAAAACACACATAACATAAAGTGGACAAAACAAATTACTAAAAATTAAATATTTAAAAGGTAAGGCTTGAGTTCGTGGTCTCCAAAGTAGTAGGGCGCCAGCTCTTGTAGATATCTGAATTTAATGAATTAACTCCACCTTTTTTATAAAATCGCTATTCTCTTGCTTTATTAATAACAAAATATTCCCATATTTACTCCTTTTAGCGGTGAATAAATACTTAGTAATCAGTACACATAGCAAATCGCTAAGTCTTACTCTGGTTTAACTTTGGTCACGTCTTCCATGTATACTTTGCCGTCTATCTGTGTGGACTCGTTGAATACCACCCAGTCTGGGTTTTCCTTGGCGATGAAGGATGAAGGGTGTATGTACAACTTTTTATAATTCTCCTTTTCGTACCTACAACTAATACAAAGGCCACCAACTTACCATTTCACCAACACGTATTGCTGTTCCCCTTGAGCGCTCTCCCACATCTTGTTCGAGGGCTTGTAGGATGATATAAACTGCTTCGAGTTCTGGTAGTTCTCTATCAGGTGCTCCTTGCAGGCCACGTTGAGGAAGAAGCTGGAGAAAATGGTCTTGACCAGCAACTCGACGTCTCCGTCGCAGCTTTTCTGAACAGTTGTTAGTCACCATCAACATCCTCAATACTTCAAAGTAACTCAACTAAACCTTACCGTTTCAAGGTGATATTTACTTAAAATTTCTGCGGTCTTTGTTTTAATTTTTTGCGCCATTTTGATGGCCCCTTCATTTATCATGTGCCTAAAAAACATTTATCATTAGAGCGTGTGCGCTTACGATGAAAACCACCGGCTGTCCTCGTCCTTATAGTATTTCGATAGCTGGAACACGTTGAAGTATGAGATTAGGTCTCCCTCGTCTGCTGCAAACGTCAACTTTGCACTTTCCAGTCTTTCATTTATGTAAGAAGACTCGTTGCGATTTACTCTACCAAATCTTTTCCACAGTATATCCTTCACCTACACAACTATTTATCCACTTATTCAGAAAAGCGTCCAGTCATTACTCTCCCTATCTATTTTAATAGGCTCATCCGCACCTGTAGTACTGAAAAGATTATCAGTGCTTCTTCCGAGCACCCCTTTTCGACTGAATTGTAGAGGAAGTTCGACAAGTAGGGCGTGACTCTCAACTCTGCCATCAGGTTCCCAATCGGATACACCAAATCTCCGTTTGCGTCTATTGCTCCCAATAGGTACAGCACGTACAGTGAGTGCTGCAGTGACTCTGTGGGCGGCTTCGTCAGAAAGTCAAACTGACTCAGCTTCTTAAACCCGAGCGACTTCAGGAGCAGCACCGTCATCGTCAGGTCCTTCGTCATTATCTCCGGCTCTATGCTCGCCTGGATTGTCGTGTAATAGTCACTCTCTGTTATTAGGCGGAAACACTCTCCGCTGAACTTTATCAGACTCGCCCTTATCACCATCTCTTCCCTCGTCGAGGACGTTACGGCCTCGCTCACTCCCGTATTAATGTAGTCCGAGGTCTTCCTCTTCGTCAGACAGCTGTCTATCATGTACGTGATATCTCCCATTCCGAACTGGTAGTCGGTGACGCTCGTGCATATGAACACGTTGCTCACTTGCTCCGGCACGTACTGGTCTGTGTTTGTGTCTTCCAGATAGTTTTCTGCCCTCAGACACTTCACGTTCACGTTCCCTGTGAACTTTGAGGACTGACTTATCATGCTGTCCAGCCCCGACTTTAACACTTGGGCGTGCTCTCTCGTCGGCACGAAGATCAAAATATTCCCCGGCTCATCCAGCATTTCATACACTGAGAACTCATTAATTTACTATACTTGGCGACTATCACTTCTCATATTATACATAGCCATCCTAATGCAGACGTACCTGTCGTTATAATTGAATCTAAGTAGTTTGACGTGGGCACTGGCAAGTAATTAACTCTGTAGTATCTGCTGTCGTCATCCATGTGAATATAATATACGTCCCTCAGCTTACTGTGTTGTATTCCGTTGCCCTTGCGCGTTTCGTTTAGCGCCCTTTCCTTCTTCTCTTCATTTATGTCCTCCTTAAAGTACGATATCAAATATTTTACATTCTTCGAGTGTGTCAGCAACACCAGTCTCAGTCTCGAGCGGACTCCCACCAGACTCTTCAAGAACGACAGCAGCAGATCCGTGTTCAGGCTGCGTTCGTGCACGTCGCACACTACGAACACTGAGAATTCCGATATCAGGGGGTCGGTTACTAGAAGCTTGAGGATGTAGTCGCTCGTTGTGTATACGATCTCGCTTTTTACATTGTACTCTGAGTTCCCATCAAACACACTCGTCACTACATTAATTATGACTCTCGCGTCATCTCGTTACCGTGTCCATAATAAAGTTTACTCCTAATTTACCTAAGTACTTACCCTTTGACTTGTCATTGGTGAGTGACGAACACATATCACTAAAATAAGCGACCTGTGTCTTATCGTTAAAAATAGTACATATTTTTGGGGGTTTTCTGTTAACGGTGTTCGATTTCGTGAATCCCCGGGAGTACAAATAAAAAGGAACGTATGAATACATGTAGTTATCCGGGTATCCGGAGACAATAACGACGTTATATTCCTCCACCGAATGAACAATTTCGTCCTTATAGGCGCTTATAACTTTGTCCATTCTAACCACCTTGCTAAACTGAGACAATTTAATATAAATTCGTATTATTATGCATTGGTGCTTAAAAGTACACAATTAACAGACTATACAATGTGAATAAAACAAAGAACAACGGTAAAAATATTTATTAACAAATGAGCTGTTTCAATATGAAATTAGATTAATTTACGGGAGTATTTTACGATCTGTTTAAAATTATTGTGCATCCAGGAATCATTGTGTTTACTCTGGAATTTACCATAAAAATTTTTAATTAAATCAAATATTTTATTTTTAAATAGCGAGTAACGCTACTTTGTCTTGGTTTATAAATTTAAGTGGCTGATTGAGACGCTAGTTGAGCGCTCCTCAACATCGACAATTTCTGATCCAAGTACGAATAAGTTTGATTTATTTGCTTAGCCTTCCCCGATAGTATTACTTGAAGCTTACACATCTGTTCCTCGACGGTGCGAATTCTCCTAAATTTTTATTTATTAGGCCAAGTATCACTTTATCCGACAGTAACACTATCATACATTAAACCACTTATTTGTAATACACAATATCCAATTACCTATCATAGTAGTCGTCTGCCTTTTTGAGATCCATTTCTATGTAGTATCCTGTTCCTACCGATACCAACACCTTATCTGGGTTCGACAATTCGCCTATAAGTTTCATGTTTTTCGACCAATTTAAGAATTTACCTGGCACGTAGACTAGTGACGTGAGGGGCACTTGAACTTCCTTATTTTTCTTCTCAAGTTCAGTCAAGGCCTTTTTGGATTCCTGGAATCTCTCAGTTGCGATGGTCAAAGCATTAACTAGGCTTTGCAGTTCATTTACTTCCTGATATATGTTGTTAAAAATTTCTTTTAGGCACTTGTTAGATTAATTAGGGTTAAATTTGCGTTTTTACCTCTTCCAGCTTCAGAATCATCAGGTTGAGATCCTGTATTGATAGGTTCTCTAGGCGCGGAGTGTTAGCATCTGAGCTAAGTCTCCCAGGGTCCTCTTCTGCCGTGGTCATTTTAATTATACACTTTTTTCCAAAATATAATGTGAGAAATGTATTATAGGCGTACACCACAACACGCCGTGCTTCCGGGGCACAACTGACACCCGTTACACAACATATACTATTTTACTCGAGTATTTGTCTACACACGTATAGTACATTTAGTATTTGTAGTCCTTCTCGTACAAACTGGCTTTGGATAAATCCTTCGTCAGTTGATCCAACTCGTTTTCGTGATCCACCGTCAGCTTACCCTGTGCGGCCAGCCAGTTGTTCCTGGCCATCATCAGCAATACTTTTTGTGCGCTCTCGACGTTTTCGTCCTTTCCGTTCCAGGCCTTCAGGCAACTGCTCTGGAGGGCTCTGCCGTACGAGAACGATAGCTTCCACAGCTTGCTCGCACACTCGTGTCCACTTTCGGTCAATTCACGTTTCGAGTAATTGTTCACGGTTTGAATAAACTTGTTGATGTCGTTCAGGTTCCTCGTTGCGTTCTTCTCGCTCTGTCCTCCCGAGAGAAACACGACTCCTGGGACCACTGCGGGCACCGTTTTCAGCAGGCAGGAGGCTGTCAGGCTTCCCACCTTGCTCATGTCGGTTGCACTCGCACTTTCTGCTCCCGGCACCACCATGTTAACCTTAAGCAGCATTCCTTCGAGGAGGACGTTGTACTCGTTGAGTGCCCTGAACACGTCCATCAGCACCCTCCTCGTGACATCTTCGCACTCCTCCACCGTGTGAGTTCCGTCCATGAGCACTTCGGGCTCCACCACAGGGACAAGGCCAGCCGCTTGACACACCAGGGCGTACCTCGCCAGGTTCCAGGCGTTCATAGTAATTGCACGTCTAGAAGGCAGACCTTTGGCAGTATCTATTGTCAACACGTTCCTCCACTTTGCGAAGCGCGCTCCCATCTCGTAGAATCTTGAGCTGCGTTCAAATAGGTCATCGAACCCCTTCGTAATAGTCTCTCCAACTACCGGTAACTCAAACAGCCCCTTGTCCACCTTTATTCCAATGATAAGCCCCTTTTCCTTGAGTGTTTCCGAGAGGGTCTTACCGCTGACGGTGTCCTTCTGGCCCAGGGTTTCCTCGAAGCATATCACACCTGAAATGTACTTGGTGAGCCCCGGTGCGTTAAACAGGAGGGATCTGTATTTTGCTCTGTTCGCTTCAGTGTTTTCAACTCCCACAGCATCGAATCTTTTCTTGATTGTGTTGTTAGATTCGTCGGCTGCCAAAATCCCCTTGCCATCAGCCACCAACCTATTGGCAGTCTCAATTAACTCCTTCTGATACTTCATCTACACAGTTGTCAGTTTAATGAATAAAACAAATAAAAAATACTAAAATGGTAGCTAATTCAATTATTAATGAATATCATACAATATTTACGAGATCAGTAAACTACGTTAACCCAAACACATTTTTACATAAAACATGTATTAAAAATACCATTTTGCGCTTGTTAAATTAATTTTATACTATAAGTACAACTATCGGTCGTAAATGAATCTAATGGTTTCAATTAAGTCGGGTGATTCCATATTTTCTTTTCCATCCTAAGAAACATAATTTCAGAGACTCTCAAATCACCACTTTATTCACTCATATCTTACGTCGATACCACTTAAATTTACACACTTATATATTTCTAGGGCTACTAACACGAAATCCAGTCACTGCACATAATCAGTTAGATACTTACGTAAAACATAAAGACACACGTATGCATAGGGCACCAAAATCAACCTTTTGAGATGCTAAATGAGAATCCGTTAACGTTGTGTATTGCTGTGGTGGTCGGAGTAGTGAAGGCCCATTCGTACCAGACCCTGAGCGGGTCGGTTTTCCTCCAGACGTGAAGTGCAATGACCTGCGATTTCTTAACGAAGAAGGGGATCTCAATGGGAAAGAACATGGGAAACCAGCTTTTGATGTTCTCGGTGTCCTCAGGGAGAATTGAAATCTGGACGTCGTCGAAGAGCGTGCACTTGAAGTATGCTCCGAACCCGTGGACGTAGCAGTCGTTGGCCGCGACGAACTTGATCACGCGGTAGCGCTCGAGGTAGTTCTCCGAGGGACTGGGCCTCTCGCAGGGGTCCGCGCCGTCTGAGCCCCGGCCCTCGCAGTCGCCCCTGAGCCCCGGCCCCGGGTGCTCGAAGGTGAAGCACTCCATGAACTCGGTTGCGGCCGAGCAGCAGGACCTCAAGAACACTGTGTACGGCATGTGGAAGTTCTTCGAGTTGTAAAAGCTCTTGATCTTGGCCCAAATTTGAGGAGCGTGGAGGGGCATCACGAACGAGGTGTAGCTTTCGGGAATGAACTGAATTCGGTCCGAGGGCCCAAAGTTCCTCTCGAAGCCGTAGAGGCACTCGGGGGCCAGCTCGTTGTCGCCGAAGGGGCCCAACAGCTCGCTGACGACCAGGACGACGTCCTCCCTAGTGCCCTCGGCTCTGAAGGTGCCGCTGTTCCTAACGACGTCCTTTATGTAGCGCATATCTGTGCATATGAGCTTCACGTTGGACCAGGTTTTCCTGCGCATTTTGTCCTTGAGGGTTATCATCGTGTACGGGTTTTTGTCAATGACGTAGACCGTGAAATTGGTTATGCCGTTGAGCCTGAACAGCTCCAGGGTTATGTCGACCAGTGGGCCCCTCCCAGCGCCCACGACGTACACAATGTAGTGAACCCGATCGTCGGCGCTCGGCCGACTGCACTCCATGGAGCCGCTCAGGTCAGCTCTGTCTTCGGGTTCGTTCAGATAAGTCTCCCCGGTTTTTAAAGAGGTGCCGCACTTGCCCAGGAACGCGTTGATTGCAGTGTTGTACGCGTTGTACTTGAACGAGCACTTTTCAAACTCGTTGTACGTGACTGAGTCCAGGTTGTCCCTCAAGGGCTGAAGCGGGAGCTGCAGCACGTCCTCGTAGCCCCGACCGTAGTGCTCCTGCACAGTCAGCGGCCCTAGCCTCGCGTATATTTTCCTAATACTCCCCAGAATGTCCTTTATGCCGATCTGCGAGTCCACCGACATTTCCGCTTCGGGAGCCATCCGACCCGAGTCCTGGGCAGGGTCGTTGACCAGATCCAGGTAGTCCAAATCGGAGTCAACTATGACCTTGAGGTTGCGACTCATGAAAAAAACCAGGTAGTCTGATATGTTCTTGTCCATCTTCACCCTGGTACCGGAGCTGGAGAAGCAGCTGCTGGACACCATCACGCACTTCACAGGCTCGGCCCGCCACATCCCAATCTCGGTCTCCACAGGCATCAGCTTCAGGCACGCCTTGAGCTTGTCGCTGAAGCCGCAGAGCTCGTACACCATGTACCAGGTGTTCCAGGACTGGCTGCAGAAGTCCATGGATAGCCAAATGGTCGTAGGAGTCCCGCGGCTCAGGTACGAGGAGACCATTTGACAAAAGTGGACCAGCCTGTCCAGGACATCCATGGGCGTGCCAGTCTCCGAAATGAGGTCTGAGTCGTTGAGGGCCAAAATCGCCTCCAAGTCGATCAAGATAGCGTGTGCGGACACGTAACAAGACCACTCAATTTGCGTCTTGAGGGTGTCGAAGCTGTTTGTTTTTATGAAGGAGACGACTCTCTGGGTCCAGATCTCGTTTGATAGGGCCAAATCGCTCCTTCCTAGGGGACTGAAGTTTTTAAAAACATCTATGCTTCCATCAGAGCTGAAAATCCCGGGTTCTGAGTGTTCTTCCGAGGGATTATGGCCAGCCGGTTCCGATCTGGAGGCCAAGCTGTTTAAGTTCAAAACAACGAAGGAAAACCCCAAACCGTCAATCAACCTAACAATATCAATTAACTTGTCATCCCCAGGGTCGTCAATTTTCAAACCCAAATTCAGGGGAGGTCGCATCGACTTGGAAACCTCCACCTTCATGGTTGATCCATCTCAAGATAGGAATCACTCACATTTACAATATATTCTACACTATAATACATAATTCAATATATATAAAGAAACAGAAGAATTAAACGTAATATACAAATGAACAAAACATGAATACTTTGCATCAAACTGAATGTGTGGTAAGCTTGGAAGGGGTACAATAATAAAAAAGACAGACTCAGATCGGCATCAGATATAAATTTATTAATAGAATTTAAGAATATATACACTGATAAAAATCAAAAAAAGTGGAATTTAATTAAATAGAAAATAAACTATATAATAAAAAATAAATAGCTATAATAAACTTAAATTCAAACAAACTACAATATTTCTACTTTTAAAATAAAAATGTGACAGTTTTATACAAGAATATTAAATAAAGAATTATAATAATTCATTAACACACTGGGGATCAGTAGAAGATTGAGTGAGGCAATTACATGGTACCACCTAAGTATAAATATTTATTTGTTTTTCAACATCTACAATTTATCAGAAATTTGTAAATGTACCTGTAGATTTGGTAAACTTATTATATGTGGTAAACTCGATTGTGTTTAGATCGGAACATATTTAAACTCGCAGTCGGAGAGTACAATTTAACCGGAAGTTATTAGCAAAATGACGTCAAACAGACCCAACGATAGGCCTGGCTACACAGGCAGAGCGACCAACCCGTTTCCAAACTCTCAGAATCAGGTTCACCAAAGCCCCTTTGCGAATACAGCTCCTCCTCATTCGCAAGCAGCTCAAAGTTTACCCTATCCACCAGGAAACTACGGACAACCAATGAATCCAGCACCTCTAGGTAAAGTAGCACGAAAAAATATTATTTTAGGTCAATTTTATCCACCTAGCGCATCACAGGGGCCTCCGCCACCGCCGCCGCCTATGGGCGCAGCTCAACCAGGTAAAATACAGCAAAATACAAGCCAATAGATATGCAATAGTTAACACATACACAAATATTATTTCGTTAAATCACACAAGCACGTCAAGGATGTATGACTAATAATGACTTTCAGCAGTGGTCAACAGGGCAGGAGCGCCCGGAAGCGGGTACGCAAACCCGCCGAGCGTACACTTTACAGCGAGCTTGGATTACAGCGCACAAGTCCCACCAGCATTCTCAGAACCAGTGCCTCCGCCGAAGATGGATGAACTGGGCCAGCAAGTTCCAGGTAAGAGTAGTTAAAATTAAAGGAAAACACAAATAAAATTACAAGCGTTTAATCAGATTACATAAAATTGACAATTTAATAGGACCAGGAACGACGAGACCTGTGACGAAGACGGCAGCCGGACAAGTGTTCCACGAAAATCTGGCAGCGACGACAGTGGGATTTAAGCCGGACGACAGCGCGTTGGATTCAGTGGTGCTCATGAATACCACTAAAAACTTCGTATCGCTGTCAGTGGAGACGCTGCCAGCGACGGATCAACTGTACCAAAAGTCAAACTTGACACTGTCATACACAATAGCGCCATTGAACCAAGGTAACACACGTATCTAGTTATTTCACACTGCTTGTTGGTTTGCGGGAACCGGAAGGGCGATTTAGTCCAAATACAGTAGTTAATTAGTGTACATGGCAACAAACTAATGTAAACGTAGTGGAAGACGTGCCGTTGCTGAACTACGGGAGTGAGCCAATCACGAGATGTAAGTCGTGCAGAGCGTACATCAACCCGTTTGTGCGCACGGACCCGTCGAAGAGGTTCTGGCTGTGTAACCTGTGTGAAACGTCGAACGAGCTGCAGGGAAAGTATTTGTCAGCATTCAACCACTTCTACGGAAGCAACCACAGCGCAGGAAACAGCGAAGTGGACTACGAGCTTAAGTGCGGAGTAGTGGAGTACATAGCATCAGCAGACTACACAGTGAGGCCGCCGCAGCCGCCAGTGTACCTGTTCCTTATCGACGTGTCAGCGAACGCAGTTAACTCGAGAATGGTGGAGATGGTGTGTAAGACAATCAAAGTAAGTTTGCGAAAAGGAACCTTGGACCATATGGAATCACCGAGGACGTGAACATGGACTAATAAAATGAGTAGGAACTGATACTGGAGGGAGGGTTCGGAACGGAAGATAGAACGATGGTAGGAATCATGACGTTCGACACCTCAGTGCATTTTTATCAAATCTCGCAAGGAATGGATAACTTTCAACTGCTGATAGTATCGGACCTGGAAGATTTGTTCCTGCCGCTGCCAGGAGACATCGTGGTAAACCTGGAAGATTCGTCACAAGTAAGGTTCTACATAGTAGCTAGGCACATTGGATGGAAGTAAACAAATCTTTAGGAGTTGCTTAAACTATTGGAGGCGCTTCCACTATTGTGGAAGGAAACGACAGTGAATGGATCCTCAATGGTAACAACGTAGTTAATAGTATATTTAGATGACTAACATGGTGATAGTAGTATGGCTAAATAAGTACACAGTTATTAGTACAATAATTAGGTACACAGTTATTAGTACCAGAATTGACAGCTGACAACACTGCAATTAGAGTATAATAATTAGACATACTGCCACTAGTGGTACAATAATCCAATACAGGGAAGTGCAATTAGAAGCGCACACTACGCAATGAAGCACGTGGGAGGGAAGTTGGTAGTGTTTACATCCTCGCCGTGCATGTACGGAGACTTCTCAATGACAGCAGCACAGAAGGCAGCAACAGAGCCGCAGACGAGCACAGTGTTGAACCTGAACAAGAAGCCAGTGACGAAGGTACAGCCAGTGGAAAAGTGTAAGGACTTCAGCGCAACAATGTCGCAAACACAGACGTCATTAGACCTGTTTGTGTGTACACCACAGCAACTAAACCTGGAAAAACTAAGGTTCTTTGCAACACTGACATCAGGTAAGATGAAGAAAAAAGTAAAAACGATGTAGGAAACATATACTATTACCCATATAAGCATCACAGTGAAAATCGGAAGTTGGTGGAAGAGCTGAGACACCTCGTCAAAAGAACAACAGTCTGGGAGAGCGTAATGAGAATAAGGCTGAGCAAGGGGTGGAAGGTGACCAACTGGTTCGGAAACTGCTTCCTGAGAGGAAGTGACCTGATGGTGCTGCCGACGACGTCAGAAGATCACACGTACACAATAACATTTGCGCCAGATGCATCGAGCGGAACGACAAACAGTAATGGTAGGCGGAAGAATAAATATAAGATGCACAGATAATTAGTATATTGAGTCAACTGCGACTTAGAATACCATTATACATATATATATATATATGTGTTGGAATATCGATGTACAGATATATGCGAATCACAGATAACTAGCAGATAATAACAAATATTAACAAATAATTAACAAATAATTAACAAATAATTAACGACGAATAACAAATATTAACAACCAATAACAAATAATAACTAACAACTGATGATTATGTAGCAGCCGCGACCAAAAAGGTCATGTACATACAAACAGCCTTGTTACACACAAATAGTTACGGAGAACGCAGAATACGTGTGTTTAACACAGCAATTCCAGTCTCAAATGATCTAGGTAAGAATATAAGGAGTAGAAATATGTGAATATTTAAACAAACTAGCACCCAAATTACGAATTAAAAAACAAACTAGTAGCCAAATTACCAAATGATAAATAAACTAGTAGCCAAATTACCAAATGATAAATAAACTAGTAGCCAAATTACCAAATGATAAATAAACTAGTAGCCAAATTACCAAATGATAAATAAACTAGTAGCCAAATTACCAAATGATAAATAAACTAGTAGCCAAATTACCAAATGATAAATAAACTAGTAGCCAAATTACCAAATGATAAATAAACTAGTAGCCAAATTACCAAATGATAAATAAATTAGTAGCCAAATTACCAAATGATAAATAAACTAGTAGCCAAATTACCAAATGATAAATAAACTAGTAGCCAAATTACCAAATGATAAATAAACTAGTAGCCAAATTACCAAATGATAAATAAACTAGCAGTCAAATTACGAATTAAAAAAATAACAAATAAAATAGGTACTGTGTTGAATAGTGTTAATGTTGAAGCGTTGGTATACAATATGTTATTGGGAGCGATCAAAGTTAACTATACAAGCGGAAAGTTGGTGGATGCAAGAAGTTACCTGACGGGAAGTTGCTCAAGAGTGACGAGTAGCATGAGCATACTGGGCTCAACAGCAGACGCAGTAAGAGTGTTGGCGTTGTACGTGTTAGGATTGCTTAAAAGCGCACTCTTCACGGAAGAACACAACCACGACCTGAGAGTGTACCTGAGCACGAAGTTTAGAAGCTGTAAAATAGACCAAGTGATACTGTACGCGTACCCGCAGCTGTATAACCTAACCAACGAGTTGAACTCGCAAGAATTGCTCCTGCAAGGTTAGTAGCAGTAACTTATCAACATAGTAGCAGTTGATTAGTAACTTAGAAGCAGTTGATTAGTAACTTAGAAGCAGTTGATTAGTAACTTAGAAGCAGTTGATTAGTAACATAGAAGCAGTAACTTAGCAACATAGTAGCAGTTGATTAGTAACTTAGAAGCAGTTGATTAGTAACTTAGAAGCAGTTGATTAGTAACATAGAAGCAGTTGATTAGTAACTTAGAAGCAGTTAATTAGTAACTTAGAAGCAGTTAATTAGTAACCCATTAGATTAAGTATAACTAACTAATTAGTGAATATAAGGATATTACAAAAAGAACAAATAATTAGTAACTAGAAACAGTAGTTAGTGAAGACAAATAAGAAAGGAAAATTAGCAACTAATAACCGATTAAATTATATATCTATTTGTTAAAAATGGATGTAGGCTTGCCACTGGCACTGGAGTCACTTGTCCAGGAGTGCTGTTACCTGCTGTTCAACGGAGAGTACGTGCTGCTGTGGGTGGGAAAAAATGTGCCAAATAACTTCATGCAAGCAACATTCGATGTGCCATCATTTGAACAGTTGAACGTAGCACTGGTGCCACACGCACTGGAACAAATGTCGACACCAAACGCACATAAGCTGAGAATGGCACTGGAAACACTGAGAGAAAGACTGCCACCATACGTGCCACTGATGGTGCTGAAGCAAAACGAAGCAGACGGACTGTTCTACGCAAACCTAATACAAGATAAAACACAAGGAATGATGGTGACATTCCAAGAATTCTTTAACTCAGTACAGCCAAGATCAACAATACAACTGAATCGATGATGTATTTAAACGATTCTAAAGGTAGCGAGTAGGAAAATTGTGGAAAAGAAAGAAGAAGAAATTAAAAAAACTAGTAATAAAAACAAAAGGAAAGAAAGAAGAATAAAAGTTGAAGGTGTAAAGAGAAATCAACACACAAACAATTACTAGTTTGTAAATTTATTATCTTAAGATACGAATATATATGGTATACAAATGTGTAAACTAGGTGAATAAGAAAATAAAATAGTAAATAAAAATAGTGAAAGTGATGATAAAAGTAAAAATATTGTGTGGTGACGTTGAGATCTAAGAGGAGAAGTAAATAAAAAAAAAAGTAATCGATAGTAAAATAGTAATACAAAATAATGTAAAATAAAATGGAAGATAAGGAAGGAGAAAAGGAAAAGGAAAACCCAGATTCCATGCCAGGCCTGATGACAAGGGGAAGGCTACAGAAACTACAAGGAATAACAAACCCAAAACCAACAAATAGAAGATACCTGGAAGATGAATTCATTACGCCCAAAGCAAAAGCACAAATGCAAAAGGGAGAAAGCCACCCATACGGAAAAGTAATGGGAAAATGGGTACCTAGACCAATATGGCCACCAGGTCAGATGATGAGAATGGGAAACCCGCAGAAAATCATGCCAAATAACCAGAACTACATGATTACACCATACCAACAGCAAATGGCACATCAACTGGCACAGCAAATGAGCCAAATGCCGCCACAAATGACACACATGACAATGCCACAACCAGGAATGCCAGTACCACCAAATAAAATGCAAACACAGCACGGAATGCAAACACTAAGCCCGAAAATGGCGCAAATGATGCCGATGATGATGAGACCAGGAACATACGGACCGAAGGGACACCAACAAGGACAGCCAATGCCAAAAAGTATGAGACCAGTGCCAGTAATGCCAGGAATGCAGAACATGAACCCAATGATGTACGCACAAATGATGCAGAGAATGGCACAGAAGTCACCACCATACGTGAGAAACGCAATGATTAAAGCGAAAATGACGAAAACATCAGTGTCGCCGAAGAACATGGAAACGTTCCTGAACGATAACTCATCAAGAGATGAGAAGATCGACCTGAACGAACAGCTGAGAGAAGAAATAAAAAAGATACTAAACCAGGAACTGGATAGAATCAACGATCTATACACAGATAGAGTTAACTTTGAAAAGAAGGGGGAAGTAAATTTACTAAGTAAAAAAGAATTAAACGGAATTAAAGAAAATAGTAACAATAGTAGAGAGGCTGAAGAAAAAGAAGAAGTAAAAAGACCATTTACATACGTAAACGAGGATGAAATAGTAGAAGTGCTGATAGAAAGATTTAAACAAGTGCTGGAGGTGCTGTGGAGCGAGACGAAAAAGTGCCACGAATATAGCTTAGACGAAACGTACATCAAGCTGTCGACAATGATAAAGGCAGAAGAAGAGGAAAATAACACGCCAAGGTCAAGGAAGAGAGGAAAGAAGAAGACGAAGCCGGAGCTGGTGGTGACGAGGAACTACAGTAGCCTTAAGACACTGTTTATGAAGAGAGACCAAATAGAAAAGTTAATGGCGTCATACAGAACAGCCTCAAGAACAACGGGAGGAAACAACTACTTCACATTCTCATCATTTAACACAGGGCCGATCCACAACGAAGGGGAAACCGTTAACGAGGGAGAAGAGGAGGACTTGTTCCTGAAGAAGGCAATGGAGTACGCAGACGTGGCCTCGAACCAGAAAAACCTGGCGAACATCGTAACGGCGCTCGACTTCAGAGCGGCGCTGGCAGGAGACAGCCTGCTCGAATACCTGCCGGGTGTATTCAGAGAGACGCTGATGGAGGCAGTGAGCTACCTGCACTTCGACCTGGGAACGCCGCCGCCGATGTCCCCGAAGATGTCGAAGCAGGAGCCGGAGCAGGACGCAGTGCTGAACAAGGTCTACGACACGCTGCAGAGCTTCCAGAACTCGGACACTCCGCCGAAGCAGGCGCCCATGATGCCCGGATTCGCGCCGTTCGTGCAGAACTTCGGCGCCTTTAACCCGGACGAGAGGATGAAGGAGATGATGGCGGGCGCGGCCCAGGCGAAGCGGCCCTTCAACGTGCCGCCAGGGATGCCGATGTTCCCCGGCGTGCAGCCGATGCACAGGAGCGTGCCCGGAGGCATGCCGCCGAGTCTGTCACCGAGTCTTCGGCCAAACATGCCGCCAACTATGCCGCCGAATATGCAGCCAAACATGCCTCCTAATATGCCCCCAAACATGGCTCCAAACATGGTGCCCGGGATGCCCCCGGGAATGCAGAACCTGCCAGTGGGCGCAGGCAAGGGAGTACAGCTCCAGCCGGGACCGAAAGGCTTCAGCATTCCGCCAGGCATGATGCCTCCGCAGATGGTGATGCCGAACATGATGCCACCTCACATGGCGAACAACCAGTTTTATAAAGAGTAATATTTTGAGTAAAAACTACACATACGTAAAATTTAGAACCGCGCGCGGTGAATCATGAAGAAACCGGATTTCATAGACGAGTTCGTGCTCAAGGGGATGATTTTGACCTGGGCGTCGACTATACTCCTATCCTTTTTCCACATACTCACAGTTAGTTTGCCGCGCAGAAACATATGCTCAGACCTTCAAGTTGACGCAGCTTTCCTGCGAAAGGAGCCTGATTAACTACAACGCAACGTGTGCAGGTACGAACCCAAAAAAAAGAGTTTTTCGCCCTTCCAGACGTATTATAAACGCACAAATATAAAGTAACTTAATTTTTATTCCTGAATTAACACCTTACAACTGTAGCCACGATTTTGCTCTTCGGATCAGTGGCGTGTGTGTCCACGTCACTCGGGATTCCAGTGAAAAGTAAGAACATACTCACACATAACTTTTAGTATTATCGCAAATACTCCAGAGAGTGAGTTTCAACACAATCAAGGGTAAGTCGGTCAATTTTACACCGAACGCTCAGACAACGACCAGGCCGACCTACTCTCAGTATCAGGTTCAGTTTGACTGCAAATAAATGTAAACAGGAGTCATCATTTTTGCAATACTGTCAGCCTTAATGCCGCTCACAGGTAGGCATAGGGACACATAGGCAAATGTATACATAACACGTACCATACACACACATATCTGTGAACGATCATTTAGCTACCTAAATTCCATAAATAATGGGCGATCTTTAGGATTCTTTAAGGTTATGGCAGCAAGCAGGTGTAGACACCTGAAGTCCCCTTACTTCCTCTCAACCGTGGGACTTAACTGCCTGGACATGTAAGTTCGCGTTTCAATAAAGTTTAGTTTTTTTATCGCCTCCGTAACCTGGGTTTTGATGCGGAGAAAGGACCTGGAGCTGTTTCGTAACAACGTGGAACGCATCGAAGTTGGACCCAGACTAAAAAAACACTAAAGTTTAGTATGGTGTGCAACACCCATAATGTCATTGCATATTTTACTTGTTTCATATTTTAACATAACTGAAGTTTATAAAATATTATGGATGGAAGTAGAGCACTGTTAATTGATCTTATTAAATTCCTCGAGTCCGTGGAGGAGAAAATCGTGAACAGATCAGTGGAATTAAAGGACCTCCTCCAAATTATTAACATAAAACACGTACCTTACTAAAACAAATAAAAATAATTTTTAGTGCTTCAATACAATGGATTCCATGCTAAAACAGTGCGAAAAGAGCGTATCCACTCAAGGTTAGTTTGCTATCGTTAAAATATTAAGCAGATTTAGACGAAATAAAAGATCGCATAAATACAGCAAAGGAAACAGTGAAGATACTGGAAGGCTTAGCAATATTGAATGAAACATCCTCAATTTACGGAGACTTATATCTAATAGATGATAAAGCATCGAAGGATGAGGATTACAGCTCATACGGTAGTCATCTGAAGATATCAAACGAGGAGTTTGATAAATTAATAGAAGAATGGGCAGAAGACCGGGACACATCGGAGAAAAACACAAGGAGGAGGGAAACAAACAAAAACGAGAGTTTTCAGGAGCAAATCAAGGGAGAAATGGCACAACTAGCAGATGTAAGTTTTTAAAACCAAAAAACAAAATTAGACCATGAAATCGAAGGCAATGAGGTACCGGGATATAATCGTCAAGGACAACAAGGTAGCATTTAGACAAACACATATGCATCACTGGGGCCATTCTGGGCAATAATTGATAATAATTAAACATAATTTAGTGCAAATGAATTTTAAATTCAGGCTTTGCTGAAATTCACGGGAGAACAGGAGAAGCAGCTAGACACAGTTACACATGTGGCGATGGAATCCTCGAAACTGGTGAGGTCGTCACATCTATCCCTGATGCAGCTAATAATCATGGCAGCATCAATGATAGGACTCACAATGCTGATGATGTTCATATTCATAATAACGTAGTCCAAAACAGTACTTCATTCCTCCGCCACACACCGTAAATTGGATTACGCAAAAACCCATGAATAACTAGATAATATGATAAAATTTAAAGATAAATATATATTAATAATTTTAAGGGGTCAAAAGGGCCCATATCGGCCTGAAAAGGAACCCCGAATTGTAGACAAGTGCAAAAGCTGTACTGCTGTACTAACCAGTGGGAAGAAGTACAAGGATAGTTTTATTCACTTTATAATTTCACAACAGCACTATTACCAAATGAAGTTCGCAACAGTATTACTATTTTCCGTAGAAGCATTTCTTCTAGCAAAAGCACAACGCCTCGACTTTACAGCCAAGGAATTATCGGCAGACTACGTTGACCTACACACCTTGAAGGATAAAAATGTACAAGACTCCAGAGAAGTCAAATTATTCGCATCCAAGCACTCGGACGGGTTCGACAGCGTATTGGAAGGAAACTTTGTAGTTTGGGGAGACGACAGCAACTACAAGTGCTCCTACGCCAAGGTCTATTTCAAGGATGGAAAGACACTCGGACTGAAGCTGGGGCTCGTACTCAAAACAGGAGACCACTTGTCTGAGTACAACACTAAGGAGGCCTACCTGAGGAAGGTTGGCACGAAATGGCTTGAGATAAACAGAAAGGTCTTTTGGGATTTCGTGAAGAGAACCTACGACCTCAACTACGCAGACAAGGGCTACGAAACCGACGAGGAGTTCGACCCAGCGGAGTCAAGCCTCGTAATAGCAAAGCCGCCGCTCAACAGACTCAAACTCATCACCGACAAACGCCCAAGACCACACTTCCCTCTTGAAGAATCCAAGGACCTCCCCGAGGAGCTGGAGGTAAACGAACTAAATGACATAGTGTTGGTCATCCCCCCAAGAGACGAGTCTGAGCACGCAGATCCAATGTCTGAGCTCGACAAGATAACTGTTCCAGCAAAAACAGTAAAGCCAACCAAGGACTTGGGAGAAGACGCACATCCTATGTCCGAGCTCGACAAGATAACAGGCCCAGCAAAAACAGTAAAGCCAACCAAGGACTTGGGAGAAGACGCACATCCTATGTCCGAGCTCGACAAGATAACAGGCCCAGCAAAAACAGTAAAGCCAACCAAGGACTTGGGAGAAGACGCACATCCAATGTCCGAGCTCGACGAGATAACTGTTCCAGCAAAGGGCGATGAGAAGAAACACGAGTTCAGAAGGGGGACTCCAGAAGAAAAAGGGGCCAAATTGAGAAAAGAAGGTGACGATAAAAGTGTGGTCGTAAAGGAGGTCAAGGACGGCAAAAAAAGCTCATTCCTGACAAACTCACTCTTGTTACCAGGAATATTAATGATGCTCTACACATTCCACTAATCAACAAATGCAGAAAGCACGGTCAAAACAAACAATTGTATAATAAGTATTATATTCTGTAAAATGCAGACCAATTTCATTAAATCAGTAATCTCTTCATAACAAATTATCTGTTAAGTAACCACTATTCATTTACATACTAATCCTGCTCATAGAGTTCCAACCAGCTCATCTGAATCCTCTCGAGGGCGCCCTCGGAGCACTCGCCAGAAATGTCAAGAGCGTAGCTGCTCCTGACCACCTCCTTGACCATTTCATGTAGGTCCGTGAACCTCAGGCTCAGAGGGTTGAGTGTCTTATGTTTCTCAAACAACAGCTCAGAAATATCCTCATGGTCGTCCCAGGTGACCTTGCTCTTGGTAGCCCTGGAAGCTGAATACGATAGGTGCCTCGTCAAGGCAAAGTTAACATCCTGGAGTAAATTTCTGTCAAATCCGTAAGAAATAGAGTCCACGGTCTTACAGCATCCTTGGCGATATCCGTTCAAACTCATAACCTTTAGGGACAAATAGAGCCTTGGTAAACACAAGGTAGCCTTAAAACTGACAGGAATAAAAATCACATTGGAGCAACGAGTTAAAACGGCTTGACATCTCATTTCATTAAATCAAAACATTACCAATGAAGTAAACATGGACCGGTGAATTCAGTTTGAATAAATAGAATGAGTATTCAGATTCTTTACCGATCAGAAACTTTAATCAAAAATAAACTGACCTAAAGTGGACAAAAGGCCATGGCTCTCATATTTTACAAAAATTTTATGTAATGTGTGCACAGTACTGGAAGAAAGGATGATTCCTAACTACAACCTCATTAACCGTTATTTTGTAGGGATTGAGCATACACATAAATTAAAGGTAGACATTTAGATCTTGGTCCCTTTTATTTCGTTTTAAGCATTTGACTCAAATCAACAATTAAAGTATATACACATTGTTCATTTAAAAAAGTAGCCTATGTTTCCCTTCTAAATGGGTTATAAATTTTAATATTTTGAATTATCGTAATAATCAATACCTCAGGTTATACGATACACGGGAACTATGGCTTCGACTTCCAGGCTTTCCAAATTTATATATCGATCTTCCTTCAACGTTTTATTCAAAAATAATTTCCCAAAGGGTAACATTACACCCCAACCTCAACCAGGGCTATTTTGCAGTAAATTTTCACAAAGTACAAGATTTATTACAACCTCACGTTCATTATTTTCAGCCGAAAAGGGAGTAAATGAATTAAAGTCCGATAAATCAGAAGGAAGTGTGTCTGCAGATTTAAGTAAAGGAAAGCATTTTAGTCACATCAGTGAAACCTTTTCACAGGGGAAATATAAAGGAGCTGGATTGCCGAAACCAGTGGGCCCACCAGACGATTTGCCATCAATTGAATTCGGAAAGCCCACGGGAATGTACAACTTCGTCAGACACCAACACGGAGATCCCAGAGGACACCTGAAGGAGGACGGAAGATTTAACGAAAAGTACGCAACTGACGGGTTTCACTGGTACGACGCATACACAGACGTGCCGAAGCAGAAGAGAACAATAGTCAACGGAGAGGCGATGATCATGGGAGTGGAAACGAGACCGATGGAGGAGCTGTTCGGACTAGAACAAACAAATGTGCCGCTGTACCATAGAAGGAAGTTCCTGACATGGTCGAACCACTCGTACATCCTGAGGGCGGAGTTCTGCTTTTTCTGGATACCAACGTTCATTATATTCAGCCTGGCCTTGCCATGCTATACAATGCTCTACATGATGGACGAAGCAGTGTACACAACAATGACAGTAAAAGTAATAGGACATCAGTGGTACTGGGTATACGAAGTTGAATCTCCACCAGCGGAATGACAAGCATTGGAGGTGAAAGTTTTGGAATTTCAGAGTAATTTTTTGCCTTTTAATTTCACTTATATTTTATGTAATTTATTTAAACAATGTGTGCAAAATAAGGAAAATTTCAAGATGATTTTAAAAGGTTATGTAAGGCACAATGTCGTGTCAATGTGGCAAGCGTGTTCTATAGCTAGCCCTTAACACACAAATTGTTTTATCTTCACATTAATATTAATGTAATTTTTAAGTATAAATTATCTATGTTTAAAGTTGAATCTTATCACAGGATTCACAAGTAAATGTAATTGTATGTGTATAGTATAGAGAACGAATATTCGGGAAAATTTTATTAAATATTCAAAGGTGTAAAGTACGTAAGTAAAGTAAAAATTAATGAACAATATTTGAGGATTTTCACGGAATACTCGTCAATTTAAACTCCATACAGCCGGTGGAGGCAAGCACACACTAAGAAGGAATAAAAACATTCAACTGTCAACTTAATTGACTGAAAACACGCAAACCCAGACTAATTTAATAAATATAAACATCGGTAAAACATAAAATGGCGGTAGGAAGGATGCGAAGAGCGCCAGATAGCGGCGTAGCAAACGCAGTGTCCAGCATCATCGAGCACCAAAAGTTCAAAAAAATGCTCGTCTTCGGACTGAGGTCGCTCTCAGACCTGTGTAACCCGTCACTGCAGTTGTACATGGAAAACGCAGTGGACGCAATGAACAGAAACGTGGTAACAGGAATACTGAGCGCAGTACAGAACTTTGGAGACGACGAGGACCTGATTCTGTGCTCGAGCATCATCATGGCAGCAATGTCAGAGGGATGCGTGGAGTACAAGGATGACCCGTCGGTGGTGAAAAAGCTGGTTACTGACGGAGGCCCGAAGGTGGTGGAGAAGATTCTTGAAACGAACCCGAACGACGAGGACGTCCTGGACAACTGTTTCAAGTTCCTGGAAAACGTATCGTCACTAAACGTCCTGTCAAACAAAGGAGTAGAGTTTGTTCCACACCTGTGTGCGTCGTTGGGGAGCGTGAAGACGCTCCCAGTGGCAAACAGGCTGGTGCTGTGCCTGGCAAACCTGTCCCAGGGAAATGAAGTTAGCGTAGCACTGAAGACAAATCAGGGAGTGCAGTCACTGCTGGACATGTGCAACAAGTTCGTAGCAGCAGACAACACGGGAACCTTGCCGCTGGTGGAAAATTGCTTCAGAGTGTTGAAGTCGCTCTCACAACTTAACCTGATCGAGCAGCCGAACCTCGAGGGAGTGATCATGCTGATAGAAGCAAGCAAGGATTCGAACCTGGTTTTGAGCAGAGCAAGCGACGTTATTAAATCAGTAGTGGACACGACGAAGCTGAGCAACAGCCTTTCAGTCCTGGAAAAGAGCCAGTACGAAGCACCTGAGTACAAAGTGGCAGTCAACACACTGAGGTGCCTGTCATACATTTCAACGATCCCGGACACACTCGCGAAGGGAGGAGTTATTCCAATATTAGTGAACCTAGTGAAAAATAGCGCAGCCAAGCTGAGCACGAATGGAGAGCAGATCGTGGAGGTGTTGTTTGGAGCGTCGCGCATGCTCGCATCAATATCAGCAAGCAGCACGGAGTACGGTAAGCAGGTGTTATCAAGCAAGGGCCTAGATGTCCTGGTCAACGCGCTTTCGCAGAGTTCGGCGCACCCTAGAGCAGTGTGCGGAATATCGTCTGCGCTTTTGCAACTGCTGAAGTACGAGCCGAACTCGTTCGGCAATGCAGTCTCAGTGGCGCTTCCAATACTGTACCAGCTGTCGGAAGATCAGACGGTGTCAGCATCACTGGTGGAGTTCCTATCAGCGTCGAGCCAATACTCGGAGCTGGAGATGATCTTCGTGCAGAACAAGGTGCTGGAGATACTGAGCACATGCTGCCAGTACCACACGTCGAACCTGCCGTACCAGTTCAACGTGGTCTCGATACTGAACAGATTTAGCCGCTTCGTGGAAAACCTGAAGCTGGTTTCAGAGTACGGAGGCCTGCAGGGGATAACCTATTCTCTGGCGGAAAACTACAAGGACCCGAAGTACTGCTTGGAGGTGCTGAATCTCCTGTCAGTCTTCTCAGCAACTACCAACGCAAGCCAATACCTGACGACGGGGGACTACCTGGTGGCAGACGTGATCCTGGAGCTGATGCTGCACTACAAGGACAACGAGGCAGTGATAGAGCTCTCAGTGAAGATCCTGGAGGTGCTCCTGACGGAAAAGGACGTGGAAAAGTACGCGCAGCAGCTGCTGAAGGTGCTGCCGAACTCAGTGCAGGACCCAGAAGACACATTCAAGGCACTGGCAGCACTGACAGGGCTGCACAAAATATCGAGACTGCGCCCGCACCTTTCGAAGTACAACGTCCTGACGAACGTGATGAAGGCAGTAACGGAGTGGGTGGACGTGAACAAGGGAGGAGAATGGGTGAAGCAGAGAACGAATCTGACAAAAGCAGCACTCTCCTGCGTAGTAGTGTGCGAAAACAGAGAAAGCATGCAGGAGATGCTGCTGACAGTGAGCGAGTTGGCGTGTCTGCCGCAGGTGAAAAAGGTTATTGACCTGGAGCCGACAGAGGACAACTTCCTGCTTCACTGCACAGGAGCAATGGTAACCCTGTGCGGAATGGAGAGGCAGTACGAAGAGGAGGAGATGCACCAAGCAGTGGAAAGCATAAACAGAGTGATGAAGAGACACCAGGACGTGCGCCAAGCCCAGGCGTCGCTGCTGGAGGCTCTGAATAAGCTGATCGAGCAGGCAGAGAAGTTGTGCATAGTAGCGCTCCTGACGACAGCATGCCTCGCAGGAATCGTTAATTACCTGAGCAGCGTGCCGATGTACCTAAACTTGCAGCTCCTGGGAATAGGGCTGATCTACAAGTGCTCGCAGCTGGACGAGGAAGTCCTCGAGGTCCTGAAGAAGTGCAACTGCTTCCAGCTGCTGAGAGTGGTGAACAGGATGCACACGAAGAGCAAGAAGCTGAGAGCAATGGTAGGATCACTAATATCGCTCCTGATGCCAGCAGACGCACTGGAAACGGAGCTTGACCAGCTGTTGAAGGACCTGACCAACTACGTTAACGACAAGGACTACGAGGGTGTGCACACGTGCCTAGTGTCAATAAACCAGCTCCTGGTGTCGAAGGACGCAGTCAAGGTGGCAGTGAAGCTGAACATGGCGCCGCCGCTGATGGAGGCCTTCAATTTCACGCTCAAAAACAGCGCACTGTTCAACTCGGGAGGAGAGAACTTGTTCGAGCAGACGCTCCTGGAGCTGTCGCTGGCGGGAACGAACATGCTGAACAGCAGAATAGGTCTGGTGTACGCAACGAAGAATAACTTCGTCTCATTCTTCCTGACGCTGTTTGCGACTTCAGCAAGTAACCAGAAGGGTAAGCACTATTGATATTAGCTAACACTGATTACTTAATATTTGTATAAAACCTAATTACATGTGCAGGAGTCTTCGAAGATGGAGTGGTAAACTCTCTGGACGCCCTGGTGACGCTGTTCAAGCACGACGTGGCGAACATTGACGTGGCCTTCAAGGAGGACCTCCTGGCGAAGCTCTCAACCTGCTTCACGAAGGTGCTGAACAGCCCGAACATCGTGTCCTCGATGTGCAAGTGTCTGGGCGCACTGTGCGCAAGCCCAGGAAAGGTGGACAAGCTGCTCAACAACTCGGACTTCCTGAAGTTCTCGAACTACCTGGTCAACAACCTGGACCACTCAGCAAGCGACTTTAGCTCAGTGCTCACGTCGCTCACAGCACTCGACGAGCTCCTGAGTACAAAGTACCAGCCGCTTATCGAGTACTTTGACAACAACACGAAGGTGCTGCCGAACCTGTTCACGCTGCTGGACGTGTGCTACAATAACCCGGAAGCAGTCGCGAAGGTGTGCAGCCTGATCTCGTACTTCGATAAGAAGCTGACGCTTAAGAGATTGACGGACCTGAGGAAGTTCCTGGAAGTGGTGTCTAAGGCGCTCACGACGAACAAGGGAGACGCGGATGCAGTAGTCGCGCTGCTGACGCTCCTGGTGCAGCTGCTGGACGACTCCAACAAGGAGGTGTTCAAGGGCACGAGCGTAGTGGAAAGCATTTCGAGCGTGATGATGCTGCACTTCGAAAACGACACGGTGACGAAGCTCGGAGGAGTGCTGTTCGGCTTCCTGGGAGCGGAGGTGCAAATAAGCGCAATGATGAGGAACGTAATCAAGATCGTGGAGACGAAGGAGGAGAACATGGGCCAGAAAGTGGATAAGCTGTGCCTGCTCCTGTCCATGTACCTGAGTAGCAGCCTGAAGAACAGAGGAGAGGCGCTGAAGCACACGGAGCCGTTCCTGACGAGTCTGAACCAGTGCGTGTCGTACCTGGCAGATAACAGCAACCTGGTCTTCAGCACGAGCTGCGTGTCAAGAAAGCTCTGCGACTCAGCCTTCGAAGATCACGAGGACTCGTTCGGAGCATGGGCAGTGACCAGCACGAGCAACATGTCGACAATAGCGTCGCTGGTGAAGACGGAGTACGGCTACAGCAACGCAAAGTTCCTGACGCACGCATTCAGAGTCTTCACGGCCTGCGTGTACAACAAGTACACAGCAGAAACGATGCTGGCAGAGTCAGAAGGGCTGATGGTGAAGACAGTACAGGTCCTGGAGAGGTACCAGGAGAACGCAGAGCTGGTGTCGAACGTGCTGGAATATCTGCTATACCTGTCGAACGCAGCGGTGGTGCCGGAATCGAGTCCGAATACAGTGCTGACCGGAGTGAGCATAGTGCTGAGTAACGTGGGAGGACCAGTGGAGCTGGTGACGAACACGATGATGGCGAACAAGGCTAACGACGCACTGGTGATACTGGGACTGAAGCTGCTGTCAAACCTGGTGAGCGCCAGCACTGAGTTGGATAAAAAGGAGGTAGCCAGCAGCCTGGAGACTTGCGAACGCCTATGCAAAATTACCCCAAAAACATCACAGTCAGAAACACCAGAACAAAAGAAGAGTGCCGAAAACAGGTACAGCTACTACCTTCAATACTTTAACTCGGCGTTCTCTAACGGGTACCTTGAAGGTCAAATGACAGGAGACAGAGTAGTGAATATGCTCTTGCTGTTCGAGGCAAACGGAATGGAAAACGTGAAGCCGGTGCCATACGCACTGTTCGTGTTGAACGCAGCAGTATCAGACCTGTTGGGAACACTGGAGAAGATGGGAGGAGTGCGCAGCCTAATAGACATGTTCGAGAAGCTACTGTTTAACAACAAGCCGCTGTCGAGAGAGGAGCTGATAGAACTGCTGACAGGAATTAACGACTCCATGACCAGAGACCCTCTGAAGGCAGTGCTGGTGCTGAAGGACCTGCTGCCAAGGCTGCTTAAAACAAACGAGGAGCTGCTGACAACGGACAAGGAAGTAGTGGACTTGCTGCTGACAGGGCTGGTAACAGGAGCGCAAGTTAAGGGCGTGGGAAGAATACTGCACAGCGTAGAGTACCTTATTAAGTACCTGGAAACAGTAAAGAAACTAAGTCCGGAACTGGTGAAGACGCTGCTGGACCTGATGAACAAGGACCTCCCGAAAAAGAAGACGTGCCAAACAGTGTACGAGAACCTGCAGGAGTTGCTCGGAGTAGATGGGTCGTCGGAGGCGGAGCCGACAAACTACTCACCGGTAACGCTGAAGGACGTGCTGCTGATGGAAGATTACAAGTTCGTCCTGGAATCACTGTCGAAGTATAACTCTAGAGTGCTCAAGGGATCAGAGGCGGAAGCGAAGGACTTCGGGTTCGGGTGCAAATGCGTGGACCTGTGGTCGAAGTGCGCCGAAAACCCTGAGGTCATGGCAAAGACGGCGCTGACAGCAGTGATGATATCAGCAATGGGTAAGCAGACGGACCTGCTGATGCTGGACTCGCTGGTGCAGTCGATGTGCACGTGCTGTAAGACGAAGGACCAGCTTTTGCAATTCGTGTCAAACAAGGAGCTCGTGTCAACAGTAGACCACTTCCTAGTGAAGGTGTACCAGAGAAGGCTGGTGACAACGGGCTCGGGAGCAGATGAGAAGACTGAAAATCTGGCCTACGAAAACGTGCTCTTCAACACGATGCTCCTGGTGGACCTGACGGCAGTAAACAGGAAGGTGTACCTGAAGACGAACGTAATACCGAGCCTGATGGACGTGTGGAGCCTGTACGAGCAGGGCAAGTACTCGAATCAGAAGATACTGAGGCAGGTGTTCCGCAGCCTGAGAAAGGTGGTTTCAGAAGAGAACGTACAGCTGATGATGAAGTGCAAGCTGGTGTCAAGAGTAAACAAAATATTCTCAGAGCTTATATCAACGAAGGTAATTAGCCTAAGCAAGTTATTTAGTTATCAAATTGGGAGTGTAGATAGTCATCGTAAGCATTTGGTGAATGATCGAAAGACTAATTTAAATAATTTAGGAACAAAAGAAGTCAACACAAGTGTCAGCGACAGGAATCAGCAATCTTAACGAGGCAATGATACCGGACGCACTGTTCCTTATAGGAAGCATGGCAATCATACTGGAGATAAAGGAGGAAATCGTCAACATACTGCTGCTGGATAAAATCATTGAGTTGCTCGAAAGATACATAAAGATGGGAAGCAGCAACGCAATAGTGACCAACTGTTGCCTGGCGCTGGCGAACATTTGCGTGGACTACAAGCCGGCATCGGACAAGTTCATGGCAATGAAGGGACCACAGTTGAACCTGGACGCGTTCGTCAACTTCAAGTCGAGCTACGAAGTAATCAACGGAGCGTCGATCCTGCTGTGCAACGTGCTGTACAAGAATGACAGGCTGAAGGAGATATACGGCAAAAACGGAACACCAGCAGCACTGGTAGAGTGCCTGTTGAACTTCGTAAGCGCAACTGACGCAACGGGTTTGAGGTGCATGGAGTCGCTGTTCAAGGCGGTGTCAAATCTGGGCCTGTTTGCAAAGAATCTGCAATACTTTGTTGAGGCGCAAATGGAAACGGCATACAAGAAGTGGCTGACCAAGGTCACACACACTGCAAGTACGTTACGCCTATTAACGCATTTAGTTATAACGATAGAGAATGTAGTCAGAACCATATCTATATAAACAGATACCATTGCACACAACCGCTGTTTTATATGTCATAATACACAACCATTTCTTATATAATAAAAATATCGCTACAATACTAGAACTTAGATACCCTTGTATAATAATTGAGTAGACTATGACATGCAACTGGTGAGAGTGGGATTGAACTGCCTGAGTAACCTGGTGGTGGAGAAAAACCAGGACTACATGAAGAAGTTCGGAGTGTTCATGGAGGACCTGGTGCTGCTACTCAACCTGGACGTCGGAGACCCGAAGCTGGTGTTCCTGACTCTCGACATACTGAACAACCTTTGCAGAAGCAAGGACAACTGCGTCAAATTCATAGACCTCGACGGAATATTCGCAGCAGTGAAGAACATGAGGAAGATGAACTACGATTTGGAAGTGATAGTAACGGGAATACACCTGTTCAGCCACCTGGCGTTCGACAACGGCACTGTCAAGTTGCTGGAGATTGACATATTCTCCTTCCTCCTGGAGATACTGACGCAGGCGACGGAGATCAACGACGTGCTCATAAGCAGTTTGCGCTGCCTGAGGAGGCTGATCCAGAGCCCAGAGATGGTGTACCTGCTCTGCTCGCAGGACGGCCTCGACACGCTGATCAAATGTAGCAACAGAATGAAGGACCAGAGCAGCGTCCTGGTGGAGTCAATCCGCGTAGTGCTGGGCATGCTGTACTACACAGACCCGTACGCGAAGACTAGCGGATACGTGTCCGGAGGAGCCCAGAAGACTCCGCTCCCACAAGGTGAGAAATGCAAATACCTATTTAATCCACGCTTAGCGTGCGGCAGTTCTTGTTAACCACAACATATTAAGCATTAGTTCTTAGCGACATAACTATCAACAGTTCTATAAAATATGGCTAGTACCTAGTAACGATTATTGACAACATAACTAGTAATTAGAATAACTGGTAACAATTATAAATAATAATCACTTAGCCACTGACGATGCCAGTACTGTTATGGGAAGCGATTCGGACGAGGACATGGGCTGGGAGAACATTGGAATGAACGTGAACAACATCATCGACATCATCAAGTTCAGCTGCCACGTAGCGAAGCTGGAATCGTGCGTCAAAATGTCAAGGCTGCAGTCGTCAGTAATTTCGATCTGCGTCTACTTCATGTCATGCGGACTCTGCGGAGAGGAGCTGGCGCTGAACGGGTTCTCGAACATACTGTGCAGCTTCGTCACGAGCTTCTGCCAGGGAAACGCAAGTCTGAGTCTTCTGGCAGTGTCGGCGCTGGAGGCGAGTCTGAACTACCCTCTGGACCTGAGGTCGAACATAGTGACCAAGGAAGTCCTGAAGAAATACAGAGACCTGTCGCACGTGATATCAGACAAGCAACTGAAGGCCAGGTGCTCGAAGCTCCTGGAACTAGTGGGCGACAGTGAAATTCCATCAAAAGGTAACAATACGTGTTTTTATAAGTGGCAGTTAGCACCCGATAGCAGTAGTCAGTACACAATTGATGATTAATAAACCGTTTAGAAATACATAAATTCGATTTGGCAATAAGCGACTGGAACGTGGATCCATACCCGAACGGAGTGCACGACTTGGCAGAGTCAATGAAGGAATTTTTGAGAACGGGAGGAAAATTCCAACTCGTAGTACCAACAACAGATAGCACAAAGAAGAAGCCGAAGAAAGGAAAGGAATTTGAGCACACATGGAGAGCAAGCCAGGACCTGTCAAACCTCGAGTGGATCTTTGATCCGACTCAGGAAAAAAACAAGATAGCCTTCATGAGAGTGCGCAACATATCGAGAGGACTTAAACACGACCTTCTGATCAAGGCCAACGAGAAGGACTACAAGAGAATAACAAACCAAAACACGCTCGTGCTCCTGGGCTCGGCAACTGACGAGTACCCGCAGGGATTCGCCCTTCCCATGGTGTTCAAGAGCAACAAGGACCGCGAACTTGTGGCCGAGGCGTTCATCCAATGGCGTGACGCAGCCTCATACAACTAGTGTACAATACACATTCAATTTTACACCTTAGCATATATTATAGGCATTTACACGCAGTGATAGTGCCTGTTACTGAACATATTTACACACAGACTGAGTATACTAAGAAGTGCGTGTGGAAGTGTAAACGTCAAAAAAAAAGAGAGATCGGATTAAATTTAAAGACTTGTAGATTATGGCAAGTGCAACAAAGTTAGCCTGTTGTGTTCCATGGGAAAGCAGTCGTCAACGATGGTGTATATGGCGTCGGCGCCCTCGTCCAGAGTAGGCCTCTCAACTTTTAACCTAAGATCACCTTTTTTGTGACAGGACTCAGCACTGTCAGGAACGTCGAAAAATTCACGCGTGCCCTCGTCGGAGTATAGCTGAAATAATTATGCACAAATAACGGTTCAACGGTACCCTCCTAATCTTATTCAAGTGATTGATCAGGTTCTGGGAAAGGTCCAGGTGGACGAAGGTGACATAAGCATTAAGCGAGCGGGCCAGCTGCACGAGCTCAACCCTTTTACTGGCAACATGATTTGTGTCATCAACGACCACATTTTTACCCTCAGAAAGCATGGCCTTGAGGGCTCTCATGAATTTTTCACGAGACAGAAAGTTACTCTACGTAATAATTTTATTGCCCAGTTACCCACCTCTGATATTTGACTGAATTTAGTGCAATTTTTAGCCAAATAAGTTTTGCCAGATGACAAGTTACCGATTATGACCATCAATCCACTTTGAACGGTGGGAAAAAAGGGGTCCAAACCTAGATTTTTCGGGTCGAACTTGACGTTCAACTCATACGGTGGCAGGTCTACACGTTATTTATTATGGATACGTAGGCTCAAGATACCGTAAAAGTACTCGTCAGGGGTAAAAAACCTCATTCCGCTGTTTATTGCAAATTTAAGGTCACAGTCGGAGAAGTCGTAGGAAAACACGTTCCTCATCTTCGAGATGGTCAGTCTGCTGATTATTGCATTGGCGTCCACATGAACCACATTCCCCTCTCCATCGACGTTGTAGTACCGGTGTTTGGAGAAATCTATGCTCTTCAGGCGATTCAGAATGTTGCGCAGCATGATTGAGGAGACCTTGTAAGGTAGTCTGCGCCCCGCGGCATCTCCCACGTAAAACGAGTCGCTGAAGTCTATCTTCAGCCCCGAGTTAAGGTATTTCTCGAAGAACAGGAGTATCCCAGGAGCTGAACCAAAATGCAATGGTACCAAATTACCAGGCTTGCGATAAATGTCATGTCTAGTACTAAGGTGTGTAAATAGATTTAAACTTACGCTAGGAAGATGTACAAGGGAAGGTCAACTGAACATTGTTGTTAAATAGCTACCTCAAACAAACTTTCCTTCAACAGGAGGTCCACACGCTCTGAGCAAACTGTGAATTTCGAGGTAAAATACCTAAGATCCGGTACACAAACTGAAAGTTTTCCAGCAATCCCCGCTGATTCGAAACCACCAAGATCCCCCTCCTACCGAGTTTATCAAACTTCTTAATCTATTAACTTTAAAAATACCCTTTTCCCAGCTCATTAAGCAACTTGTCCCTCAAATTTTTAGAATACAGTGCAAAATCGTTAGGTATCACGGGCTTAGCGACTTGAACCATCACTCCTTTCGCCAATTCCTGCACAAACAAACTTGGAGTGAACATGAGAGTGTTATCCATGTCGTAAATAGCGAAACGAGTGGAAGGTTTGGGATCTTTGTACTTTTTATACAACACACTGCGATACTAAACAATAAAGAAATTAAATGGATAAAAAATACCATAGTCCATCCTTCTGGACATTTAAACTCAAATTGATCCATTTAAAAGAAACATATTAAGTGATTCCACAACTTTTGAGAGCAAAAAGTACCTTGCACAACAAGTGTGTATGTCGTTTAATTCATCAGTTATTTATGAGCTCATATGTATAATACACATGTTTATTCGATTACATATTTTACTTTGTGACATAAATTTAATTAAATTTAAAATGTAAGGTGATTATATAGCAGATTATTTATACATTTTTGATATGAGTGAAATTTGATGAATCGAAGGTAGAATCACACACAATGGATTTAAACTCACCCTCAATGTCTATTCAGCAAGTGGAACAACTTTTGTCAGACGATGAAGCCTCGAAAACGTGTCAAAAGTTGCTCGAATGCTACCTGAAGGATAAACAGTTGAATCTTCTGGACCTGCAGGAGTCAATTAGATCTTCTAACTCTTTCGTCTCAAACACAATTAAAAACGGAACTCCAGGAATAAAAAAGGAGCTGGAAGACTTGAATCACGCAATATTTGTGGTCGATACATTTCTAAACAAGAACGTGATCAACTACACAACTGAAATAATACAAAGCTTTCAGGAAATAAACGAGTACATGGGAAAGTTGTCGGATATATCGATCGATTTGGAGGACCTGAACGAGAGAATGGGCACAAAGTATAAAAACATACTCATGCTTTACAACTCAGTAGAGTCGGATACAGCGTCACTGGAGAGGCTGAGAAAGGTGTATCTGTACTCGCTAGAGTGCAGAAAGCTCATACTGTTTCTGAAGAGCCTGCATAAGAGGACGAGCTACCTGAAGTCGTCAGTAAGAGACTTTTTGGAAATGCTGCTGATATCGCACAAGTGTATGAGGTGCCTGGATAGGATATACTCGTTGGAGAAGACTGACGCACTGCTGAAATTGATCAGGTACTGCGAAGACCTGAAAAATTGCATACTGAGAAAGGTGCACAACAACGCGATCGTGCCGCTGTTCGAGTGGAACAACAGCCAGAACGCCGCCACAGTGGACCTGCCGCGAGACCTGGAGAAGAAACTGGTGATATCGCAGGTAATATTCAAGGAGATGTCAGTCTCCTCGAAAATTATGCTCGAACTCGTGGAAAATTTGATATTTGAAGCGGCGGCGACGATCAACCTGAAGGAGGTGACGAGCGAGCACAACTATAGAGAGTGGCAAGGAATACTAATATCGCAAATTTCGGAGTTCCTTCTGAAGTACGTGAGGAACCAGAAGAGCATATACCACATATGCAGGTCGAGCAGGCACTCGCTGCCGGAGAAGATGGACAAGGCGGAAAGAGAGCTGGTGTCGAGTTACCTGGAAACGTACGTGCACGAAGACGAAAAGGAGCCTTACTCACTGTGCGAGCTGTACACGAAGAGGTGCGTGGGAGCGCTCCACTCTACGATGAGCGCGCTGAACAAGGAGGGAGAGCGCTACGACGTGGTGATGCTGGCGCCGCAGCTGATATCGCTGGGAGACACAATGCACGCAGAACTCAGCGGAGTGGTGATCCCGTTCAACATGCACAGGTACTACTTCAAGACGCTCTGCGAGGAGTACGCAAAGAGCTTCCTCTCAGTGGCGGCGAAGAAGATCATCCCGGTCTCGAAAATGAGCTTCATGAACTGCGTAAGGGCGCTGCCGACTCTGGAGTCGTCGCCGACGCAGACGGGCGGGAGCGCGCTGAACCAAGCAGGACTGATGCTGATGAACCTGCCGGTGGACAACGAGCTGTGGACAGTGCTGCAGGAGTTCCTGGAAAAGTCGAAGATGTGCCCGGCACTGTTCAAGCAGATCTGCGCAATAGCAGCCTCAGGCCTGGAGACGGTCTTCGCGAACGTGGCGCAGGTGCGCTCGCCGCAGGGCTGCAAGCTCTCGCTGAGCGACGGAGGAAGCAAGATCACGCTGCTGAAGCCGAACGACGCACAAATACTTAACGCGAGGCTCTTCGAGTACACGCACACGATAGTCGAGGGCATCGAGGGGAAGCTGCTGCCTCTGATCCCGGAGGACTCGACGCTCCTGCGAGTGCTGGACTACGGAAAGAGCATTCCGCTCATCGGCTCATGGGCGGAGGACGTGGCCTCGACGGTCTGGCACACGGCCTCCTACATCTCGCTCGACAACCAGGAGTTCACCTGGACGTGCAGCCAGGTGAGCGTGGCGAGCAGGAACATCGTGAAGATTCTGAACTTCCTGAAGGAATCCTACTTCGAGCCGCTGATCCCGCGGGGCAAGTACGAGCTGCTGCGGGGCTTCGCCTCGACGACCGTGGCCTCATTCCTGGTCTACGCAGTGACGATCTGGCCGCTGAGCGACGAGGAGAAGCTGACGCTGATGAACTCGAGCACGGAGTTCGAGTTCACGCTCTCGGAGATCCTGCAGGCGAAGCTGCCGCGCAACGAGAGCGAGAACCTGTCCTTCTTCAGAAGGCTCATCTTCCTCTCCGACGGCGAGCTCTACCAGATCTACTCGGAGGGCGCCTGCCCGATGCCGAGGGACGTGCTGCTGCTCCACGTGGTCTGCAGACTGCTGCGCGACAACGGCGTGAGGGACAGGCAGCTCTTCAGGCACCTCAACTTCACGAGCGTGCACTTCATGCTGCAGGCCTTCAGGACGTCGCTTGTCACGGGCGAGGACCACAACTCGGAGGCCCTCAAGGGCTTCGTGTCCGAGCTGGGCCTGAGCTCGCAGCTCTACAACGACGTCACTGGCCACTTCAGCGGATTCTAGTCGATCGGGAGCGTTACAGCGCAAGACCCTCACCACACAGTCCTTATGAATACACCCATTGATAGCGTCCGTGCACACATTAGTGCCAATACGCCGTAATACACTTACCACTACACTCGAATACATGTTAACACACACCAATACACTATTATCAATACTAAAAGGTAAACCATATTAGGGAGCAACTAGCTACTTTTCAGCCAACTTTTCCAACTCGCCGAGAGGGTTTCCCTCCTCTGGCTCCTCCTCATCCTCCTCGTCGTCCTGGCCTATCTCCTCGACGTTGTAGTAGACCTTGGAGTACTGAGCCTGCACGCTCCTCTTAATCCTGAGCATTTCTCGGAAGCAGTCCTCGTTGCCATGAAGAACCTCGAACTCTCTCCAGCTCTAAACAAGAGTTAGCATGGCGAAGTTAGTACGATAAAAATAGATAAGCAAATTGGCACAATAAAGATGGCACAACCAAATTAGCATAGCAGTTAGCGAAGAAGAGTTAGTACAATAAAAATAGCATAACAGTATAGAAAGTGTGTTACGTGAATAACCAAGAAGCGTGAACGCTAAACATACCTTCCAGAAGTTGGGGAACTGGGAAGGGTCCGATATCTGGGACGCAAACACGTAAATCGCCCTGGCCCGGTCAATCTCGCCGAGGCCGCGCTCCATCTGAATGTACATGGAGCAGAGCTCCCTGGCGACGTCGTCGTCAACGTACTCTAGGCACTGCTGGTATATCTGCCTCGTGTGCGTCACGCCGAAGAACTCGCAGGTCTTCGCGACGTAGAACTTGATCATGGTGAGCTGGTCCTCCTTGTCGGCGAGCCTGCAGGCGTCGCTCAGAATCGCGAGGAACTTCTTCACCATGCCGTACTCCTCCTCCATGCTCGCGTAGAGGTAGAAGAGGTACTTCACGAACTTGGGCGGCACCCGCAGGTCCTTGTTGTACATGCACTGGTCGAAGATCTCGCGAGCCCGCTCCAGCTTCGCGCCCTTGTAGCGCTTCACGAACTTGGTGAGGTAGGGCAGGTACAGGTAGTAGAGCTGCGGCCACTTGAAGAGCGCCACGCACTTTTCGAAGGCGTTGAAGCTGCCCTCGAAGTACTTGTTCTGCTCCAGGTAGGTTGCGAAGTTGAGCGCGACCTGCGGCGTCACCACCTTGTACTCGACCATCTTGTTGAAGGTGACTCTGCACGTTTGGACGGTGCCGAAGTTTTCCTCCATGTCGAGCGAGAGTGCCCAGAGCTTCACTGAGGAGTGCAGTCTTTTGGAAATGGGCGTCTTTCCGTTGCCGCTCACCGCTCTCCTGCTGATCTCCAGCGCCTTTCTGTACATTTTTTGCCGCAGGTACATCTCCACCCAGCAGCACCAAAGCGTCGCCAGGTCATCCACGTACTTAAACTCGGCGTTAGAGCCCTTTTCGTATATCTTGTCTGCGTTTTCCAGGTCCCCCTGCTCCTCGTAGAACGTTGCAAAGCGCGTCCACAGTTCCGTCACTCTTCCCACGCTCTTCGCGACGTCTATTGTTTGCACTGCCTCTGCGTAAATCTCCACCATTTTATTCGGGTCATCTTTAAACAGTTCCACGTAGTTAATCCAGTTGTACACGTTGTGGATGTTCTGCTTAAGCTTCACTGAGGCCAGCAACAGTGCTCTGTTGTTCACCAGGCTCTCCAGCCTCTCCACTGTCATCAGCGTTTCCAAGTGGTCATTCCTACGACATTTTCATACATAACTTCTACATACCCTAATTTGTTCGACTGTTTTGCGTAATTTTCCAAGAATTTAGCATAAACATCAAAAATGATCGAGAAATCCTGCACAGTGGTAACTCTATCCAACGCCTCCTAAAATTTAATCAGCAACGCATCTGATGCTACACATAAACCATATCGCACATTCCATACTAATACACTCATTCCAAATTTTTCTGCTGCCTACCTCGTATGTATCCCTTGCGATATTAAGTTGCCCTCTCACTATGTATATATCTGCCAATATTATCCACAAAGTGGCAACCTGGTCAGTATATTTACTTATCCCCTCCTTTATTAGTGTTTCAACAGGTATACTTCTAATTGTATCCGAGTGATCTCTAATCAGTTCACACAATTCGATCCTACACATGATTTATTTCCCGGATATACATAGGTGAACTTATCAACAAACTACTTAACTTTTAACTTACCACAAGTCGTAACTCGATTTTCCTGTTTCTGACGTAAAGGTTGGGTCGTCCAGCAGCTCGTAGAGCACTTGCGCTGCGTCGTCGTAACTGCCGTGACGCTTTAAAAATTCGTACAAAATCTCCCGATAGCTCGGCTTAATTTGAATATACCTCCTGTAGACCGCTTTGCCCAGCGGCAACAGGTCCACTTCTTTCACAAATGTTAGGTACTCCTCCCAAATTAGGTGGTGCTGCGTTATTGCGATGTTCAACAGCGCCTTGTCGTACAGGCGCCTGACCTTCGTGATGCGATGCTGGAACCTCAGAAAAGCTCCGTATAACAGGTAGAAGGTCGGGTATGCGAAATTGTGGATCAAGCACGCCTCGAAGACCGCGTTCACCTTATCGTACGCGTCCACCTCCGATGTGTACGGTTTTGACAAATCTTCCACCAGGTCCTTGATGTAGTTGTACCAGACCTTGTAGCTGAGCGGGATATACTTCACCGCCTTTTCGTACGTCCTAAAAATTCTCTCGTTTATGCTCTCGTAGCTCGTATCTCCGAGCATTGCGGGGTGTTTCCTGTCCTCGGCGCGTTCTTCCACCTTGCTCAGCCTCCAGATGTCCGAGATTCTGTACATCTGCTGATTCTTTCGAGGCGGCCTTAGGGATTTCAGCAGTCTCACGTGTTCTATCCAGGGTTTCGATTTATAAGGGTCCCTATCAATCACTTCGTGGAACTGGTTGTCGTACAGTGTCGCCAAATCCTTCACCTCATCTGATTCCGACTTATAATCGTCCAGCGTGGACGATATATCACTATTCACTCCGTTCTCATCCAACTCTTTGTGTTTATGGTTTGGAATCACGGAAGGCCGTTTCTCCTTAGCCATAACTCCTTAAAATATGTTTTAATTTAAAATATAACTGTACATAATTACAGAGAAAGTTAAACTCTTTGAAAATTAATGCAATGTTTAAATAAATTTAGCCAATTTGTTATATTTTACAAACTTAAATCTACAATATCAACACTGTTGATAAACAATTGCAAATTCATATAAAATTATAAATAAACTAGATAAACCTATTTTTTACAGAGCACAAAGGTGTAAAAATGAATAAAAAATTTATAGGTGGCCGATTGATTGATTTTTACTTTCTAGTGTGGTGTAAAGCTGTAACTATTATGAATCATTCATTCCATTCTATGCAATGTAAAATAATTTTAGTAAATTAAATAATTGTGTATTACCCCTTTAGAATGAATGAAAATAGTATAAATAATACATCTCCTCAGCACAAACATTATTATACTTATGACGATCCTCTGAACGAGAAAAAACTTAGAGTTTGGGTGGGCAGTATCCCCGGATTCGTCGAAACTGACGATCTGCTCATTGCCCTGGAAGTTGCAGGAGTTGCTCCAGTGAACGAAGTGGTCTTCAAGAAGTGCCCCGTAAGAAGTTGGGGATTCTTGACTTTTAAAACATTTGAAGAAGCTTCGGAGTGTATAGATTTAATAAACGGAAAGCAACTTTTTCCACGTAAGTTGTAAAGCGCATTTAGCTAGGCTGAGACCCAGAATACGCGACTTAACACACCCTTTATTTGCAGAATCGGATTTTATTATAGAGGCACGCTTCGCAAACCCGCACGAAGCGAAGGATAACCACGATTCATCCCAGAAGAACGAAAATCACAAAAACCCGAGCCTGCTGAGCGAGGCGCACCGAAGCTCATTACTGAACTCGCTGACGGAGGAGAGCTACGACATGTTGCAGGACGCAGGAAGGACGACACTGTGGCACGTATACAAGGACGAGAACGGAGTCCCCTACTACTACAACTCAATCACAGGCCACACGCAGTGGGAGCGCCCAATCCCGCCGCTCTTGGCAGTTGAAGCCTCAACATCCTCCCTGAGTAAGCGCCCTAGCTAGCCCATAGACCAGATACATAACTAGAAATCGCACTGTAACGTTTATTCAGGTGACCGTAACAGGCTGAGTGCACCCCCGGGCTCAAATCTTTTCATCTTTCACATCCCGAACGTTTGGGACGACACGGAACTATCGATGCATTTTACCCCCTTCGGCAACTTGGTATCCGCAAAAGTGCAAAGGGATGCAAACGGTTGCAATTCAGGTAAGAGCCAAGGCGACTATTTAACCACATAACCTCCACATTAACAAAACTTATGGCCATAGCTGTTCCTACGTGATAACTGACTAATCTGCACCCAGGTTTCGGATTTGTAACATACGACAACCCGGTAAGCGCGACCGCCGCGGTACAGCTGATGAACGGTTTCGCAACACACTCAAAATTTTTAAAAGTGCAGCACAAGAAAAATGACACTGCTGAGTAGTATTTTAAGGAAAATAATGTATTGTAAATTCGCAATAGCAAATTACACGCGTTCGTGGTTGAGTAGATGAACCGATCAGTTATGAATACTACTTCCGAGAGAAAAAAAAAACGAACTTGACGAGACGAATCGCGAGAATGATGCCTACAGTGGCGCCAATGGCGACCTTGACGACGTTGAGAACGACGCGGTTTAGCCGGCCCTGCTTCAGGAGGCAGCAGAGGTACTCGTCGGCGCCCGAGAGCGAGAACCTGGCGCGCGCGAGCTCGGAGCTGACGTTGGTGATGACGTTCCTCTGCTGACTCAAGTTGCGAGAGGCGTCGTAGCCGATCTTCTCAGCCTCAGTCACAGCGTCGCAGGAGGTCTGAGAGCAAATAAAACAGTGAATAAGTATAGAGGGGAAACGCGTTTAGTGCACGTACCTTTATGAACATCAGACCCTTGTCGAGCATTTCCCGATTCTTGGTGAGAGTTTTGTACTGCCGAGTGTTACCGTATTGCGAAACCTCTGAAAATAAGTGTCCGAGTCGCACGACTAACCCCCGAGCAGCTCCCTGCGCTCCAAGTCAGTGTGAAGTGACCGACTGCAGTCAGATGCGTCCTTTAGGAAAGCCCTTATATTTTTAACCTAACGGCCGTTGAGTACGAATACGTATTTTATGTGAACACTTAGCTACGATTATACTGAGAGTACCTGTTCGAGCCTATCGTACGAGGAGCTGTCAGAATAGCTCCGGGCCTCAAGCTCCATTTGACGCAGCTGAGCATAAATTTAACAAAATAAATAAAAATACGGTTTCCTCAGCGGAAGAAATGAACCCATCTAGCTCATTTACATGTGAAACGTGATCTGGAGCTAAAAATATATTAATTTAATGAAAAATTAAGGCAAATTTACAATTCGGATTATCCCTGCAGAGAGTGAGACGATTTTTAATACTTTCTAAAACTCCCTGTATCTGTGAATTGTATTGATTAAACAAATCTCCCATTTTAAAAAGGGAAATATTGAATTATTAAAAAAAGAAAGTTTCGGGACGGCATAAGGTACACATTTCAGAAGAAGTAATAAAGACTCAAATTTAAATTTAGAATTGACATATACAAGTAAAATAAATAAAAATATAGTACAAAAATAATGGAATAAAAATTTGTCCAAACCAGGAATCGAACCTGGGTTGCCACGGCCACAACGTGGTGTCCTAACCTCTAGACGATTTGGACTCGTGACAGTGGCACAATTTTGGAATTTAAGTCGATACAACACAAAATTAAAACATATAGGAAAAATTTATAGTTGATAATTTCAATTGTAATAAGACAAAATTGTTAAAATAAACCTGAGTCTAAGAATACAATAGATTTTGTGGGAATATAGGCGAGACGAATCTTGGAAGATTTGTTCAAAAGAGGGAATACAAAATAAATAATAAAATTATTTTTAATTAAAAATATAGAATTTTTTTATGATAAGGTGTTTTGAATAAGTTTCCATCTATTGCCATAAATAAAACTGCCGTGACCAGGGATCGAACCAGGGACCTTCAGATCTTCAGTCTGACGCTCTCCCAACTGAGCTATCACGGCACACACTCTTCTCTTTTTGTCACTTTATAAGCATATACCTGCTATAATGTGAAAAAACAAACAACTTAAATTTAATAACTCATAATTTGTTGTTTCACGTTCACCTTAGATTAAATTATAAACTGGTATTATTATACCCTAAATTTGTTTAACGCACAAAATTTGAAATTATCATAATCGAACAATCTAGAATTTTTGAAACGTAGTCAAAACAAAAATTAGAACAATAATATTTTTAACTGGTTCGAATATAAATAAATAATAACTCTTATGTTCAATAATAGGAGACATAGATTTGCCCCCTTGATTCTCATGTACGTACTGGTTAATCAGTAATAATGTAAAGATTGTTTGAACGACAATTAAAAAGGAACTATGTAGAATAAATAAGCGCCATCTTGAAATTGAGATGGTTTCGAGCTTAACACTTGAAAAATAGAAGAAAAAATATATAGCAATGAGGTAAGTAGCTAAAATAATAATGTATACACAGGTTGTTTCGTTCTTCAAGGGAAAAAAGATCAGGAAGCTCAGATAACGAGGATTCACTGTCGTCACATAGTCACCCGGATGAGTCACCGCAGAAATCGTTGTTCAGAAGCATGGGACACATGTTTATAAGATCGCCGAAGAGGAACAACGAACACCTGCAACATCGCATAGGAACACCCTCAAGCACACTGAGACTGTCAGACGAGATCGTGGGAGGAGGGAAGACTGAGAGAAGAGGATGGTTCTCAAGGCTCAGCGACTCGAGCAGCATGAAGTGCGAAAGCGTGACGTCGAAGTCAATGGAGTCAAACTCGCCAAACTCACTGGACGACCCGTACATGGTAGATAACTCAGTGACGTCACTGTCACTGTCGCCACTGTCACTCAAAGGATACGACGAGGAAAACATAGACCAGACACTGGACCTGCAGCCAATGAGAGGATACAGCCAGTGGGATCGATTCAGAAAGGAGAAGACAGCAAGGTCGCTGAGCAAGGACACAATCATGCTTAACGACGAAGTGATCCAGGTGGGAGGAAGATACAACACGGCACCATTCGTATCGAGTTCAGAAGAAAGCGATTTTGAAATCAAACACGCATCAGGAATTAACGTTAACAACAATCCGACATTCGACAACAATCTGTGGTTCTACGAAGAAGAAGGAAACAAGGAGCAGAAGAGAGTGGTCAAGGAAAGGAACTTCTTCAACATAAGAAGCAAGTTCTCAAACGCACACAAGACGCCACAGTCGAAGGCGCTGAAGCTGACAGGAGCGAAATCGCATAAACCAGGACAGAAGACAGACACGCTGAGAACTCAGGAGTCGCCGACAACAGAAGTCCAGTCGCAGAAAATAGGCTCCTCAATCACATCAAAGGACCACAAGGTGATAAAGCTGACGAACGAGCCGGTAATGTGAAGTAGATAGAGACTAAATATTTATATATGGGCATAGTTAATAGTAGGAGCACTACCAAGTGATAGTTATCAGTCGCCAATTGCACACACCGACTATTAATAGAACGTTGATAGCCAATGACTTATATTGATGAATATACAGACGCACGAAAACATAGAGTACGAACTGGATCACGAGTACAATAAGAAGATCGAGGACATATTCACAATGCCGCTGCTGCAGGACACGGCGCCAGCGAACAGGCCGGAGCTGTTCCAGAAGAAGCTAATAGCGTGTCAGACAGTAGTGGACTTTGATCCGAGGAAGCAGATGCAGAAGGCAATCGAGTTGAAGAGGCACATCCTGCTGGAGATCATCGACTACATAAGCACGACGAGGAACTGCATCAACGAACGCATACTGCAGGACGTTATCGACATGTTGTCGTCGAACGTGTTTAGAACGCTGCCGCAAAACCCGAAGAAGCTGCATCTGTACGACGCAGAAGAAGATGAGCCGACTTTGGAAAAAAGCTGGCCGCACCTGCAGATCGTGTACGACGTGTTCCTGAGAGTGATCGTGTCGAACGACGTGACCTCGAAGATGGCGAGAAACGCAATCGACAAGACGTTCGTGCTTAAGCTGCTGGACACACTTAACTCGGAGGACCAGAGAGAAAGAGACTATTTGAAGACAATCCTCCACAGAATATACGGAAAAATAGTGCCACTGAGAAACTTCATAAGGAAGGCAATCGAGAACGTGTTCGTGCACTTCGTGTACGACACGGAGGTGCACCACGGGATCACGGAGCTGCTGGAAATACTGGGCAGCATCATCAACGGGTTCGCAATCCCGCTGAAGGAGGAGCACAAGCTGTACCTGAGGAAGGCGCTGGCGCCGCTGCACAGGCCGAACTCGCTGAAGACGTACTACCAGCCGCTGAGCTACTGCATGATCCAGTACATCAACAAGGACAGGACGCTCTCGGCGACGATCCTGAAGTGCATACTGACCTACTGGCCGACGGCGAACTCGCAGAAGGAGATCCTCTTCCTGTACGAGCTCGAGGACGTGCTCTCGCTGACGGAGCTGCCGGAGTTCAACCTGGTGATCACGCCGCTCATGAAGAGAATTAAGCTCTGCCTCTGCTCAATGCACTTCCAGGTGGCGGAGAGGACGCTCTCGATGTGGAACAACGAGAGAATAGTGCGCCTGTTCAACATGACCAAGAGCGCGATCTACCCAGTGCTGGTGCCAGTGCTACACGAAAACTCAAACACCCACTGGAACGCAGCAGTGCGCGCAGGCTCCTTCAACATCTGCAAGCTGCTGAGCGACAGCGACCCGCAGCTGTACAACCAGTCAATGGAAATGTTCAGCCAGGACCAGTAAGTAGCTAAAATGGAACAAGGCAGCGGAGCTGCAGTAGTTATGAGTTATTGCAGTTAGGTAGAGTAGCTGGTAACAGGGGGCGTAAAATAGGAAAAAAGTTACGACGCCAGTGACTTGAAAGACTAATTATGAGAAAACATAGTTAAATGAGTCGACTAATCATTGCTTAGGGTGATCCAGGAACACGCGGAATTATGGGACAAACTGGAGTCTTCCTTAATAAACAAGGACCACCTGGAAATTACGACACCAGTGAACTGAAATGGAAGTAAAAACTAATATATTTACTAATTTACATGATACCTGTGTAACCAGTTGCCCCCTACCAGGGTGATCCCGCACATTAGGAACAGGGCATACATCACAGTTTATGTAAACCGTCTAGCTAAAATGGCGGAGCTAGTTGAAAAACTCGACGCCAATAACATGACTGAGCAGGCTGAAGGGCCCGCTACCAATAGATCGAAACCTGAATCAGTGAACGAAGAGTACACAGGAGCACGATTCAAGAGCAAGGAGCATCTGGAAGAAGAAAAACACACAGCAGTAACACAAACAGTGATAATAACGAAGGAACCCTCAAAAGATTTCACGAATTTTAAACTAATGGAGAGCAACACACCAGTGTGTCACCTGCTCTACGAAGACATAGACAACGGGTCCTTTTACCTGCAATGGAAGCCTAACTCGTCGGAAGAGTTCAAAAGCTCAGTTTTAATGATGGTACCGGAGAAAACAGTGCCTAAGTTTAAGCTGACGCAGGACGGAGGAAGGGCTGCCATGAGCCACAAAGTAGCGGTAAGTAACGAGGGCACACACTTACTTTTAGCCCGACAAAATGAAGTTCTACTCGTGCATGTGCCAGTTCCTGAAGCTGGCCAAGGACTACAACTCGAAGTTCCAGCTCATGCCGGCGTGGGCCACAGTGATGCCGTACAAGAGCGACCTGTACCTGCACTTCAATGACAACAGAGTAAGTCTCGATAAAAATAAAATTCATAGGTGGTTAAAGTGGACATGGAGCACGCGACGCTCGATGACGTGAACTGCGTGGCAGTGGTCGGGACGAGCACGAGGCTGTCAATTAAAATGAGCAGAGAGCAGTTCGTGACTGCAGTGAGGAACGTGGGCTATGCACTGACATTCTGATCCTGTTTTCTGCGTTTTTTAGGCCTGGGCTGCTCTAAAGGAATAAGTTACGGGACGCGGATACCTCGGACGGGGACTTCCATGAGCGGCACGTGCCACTCCTTGAAGGTGACCTCCCTGACCTCATCCTCCTCTAAAAGAAATCAGAGTTGACGCAGGCTTACCGTCCTTCTTGGGATGGAACTTGGCGAAGTGGCGCATCATCTGGGCAGACTTGCGGTTTTTGGCGCTCTTCAGCTCGTCTTCCTTCTTCCTCTTTAACTTGGTAGTGGCGAACAGGGAATCTGAAGCACGTTTACTTCACTTTGAACGTACCGACGTCTTTGATGTCCTTTACCTTAGGCTTCTTATCGGATTTTGAGGCCAGAGACGCAAGATTATTGATATCTACATCTATTTCCTCGTCAGACGTCTCGTCCTCAGGCGATTTGGAATCTTCAGATTCCTCAACGGAAGATGCCTGCGGCCGTTCCTCCTCAGCAACGGACTCGTCACTGGAAGAAACGTACTCATTGAGTTTTTGAAACTCGGAAATGGACAAATTCTCTTCAGAGTTAGCCATGACTGGAGTCGAAGGATTCAGAAATCATAAAGGATCAACCATAACTAAAATATATAATAAATATGTTAAAAATATATATATATAATATCTTAAAGAATATAATTAATATAAAGTGAGAAATATTAAAACATGAGGAAAATATAGTAATTCATTCGAGTATGACGTGGGTATAAACAATTAAAAAATATAATTTTGTAAATTACACGTGTGCATGATTAATTTTTAAAATTTAGTATTATTGGTATTTTAAAGCAGATTAATATTAAATATATAGTACACATTTATCAGTTGGACACCAGTAAGTATACTTAACTTAAAAAATAAAAATTATAAATTGTATTTACCTTTTACACAATTTAAACAATTAGAAATTAAATTAAAGAAATTATGTAATTGTCTAATATAGCTAACTAGCCAATGTGTAACATATACATGACTTTAGTTAAATGCGCTCCAGTGTTTACTCCTTACAACTTGTGATTTAATGTGCCATTGGAACCAGAAAAATAAACAAAGGTAAACAGTACACATTTATTTAAAAATAGACTATCACAATGCTCGAGAATGAAGAAAATACATTTATATATATTCAGGACGAAAACTCATTGGAATCTGATTTGATCAAAACTAAATATAAAAGAGAACAGATAAACTCGCAGTATAGTTTTGACAGATCAACCCCGAGACTTTCATACTCGAACACAGTGAGCCCATCCAGTAAAAATTATATTGACACCAGCCACTCGATACCGAGTAGACTTGAGAGCGTATACGAAGGTAGGAGCTCAACTGCAGTGTCAAGCAAAACCCAGAACTGCAGAGGATATTTGGACGTAAATAACAGTAGAGTGCCAGGAGGAAGAAGTTATACAAGCGCCTCAAAAACAAACACAGGAAGATCAAGCACGTGCAACGTTACAATCCCCTGTGAATCAGTTAAAAACACAAAAGCGCACCTACCAAAAAAGAATATAATCAGCACATCAACGTCAAGCACAGTCATAAAAAACAGTGATTACTTCGGAAAACCGTCTAAAAGTAAAAGGGAGCAAAGACAGAATAAAAGCGTAATAGACCTGGAATCGCAAAAAACAATGGAAACCAGTGTTGATACAGAAAGCATAATCTCGAAAGTAGGAAGAGACGTGCTACTGGCACCAGAGTTCGCGTCAGACGAGAGAACAAGGAAGTTTTTGTCACTGTTCAGGGAACTATACGTGGCAATAATAGGATGCCAGCTAGTATACGTGCTGACAACACTACTGTTCGGAAACGCAGCACTATCAATCATAGTGACGCTGCTGCTCATACAAAGCTGCTTCTGCCACGCAGACGGAAGGCCGATGGCGTACCTGGTTAACGGCCTGCTGTCGCTGGCAATAGGAATCACAGTGATCGTGGCACTGGCGCAGGACGTCGCAGGACTGGAGCCGTTCAGAACGGAGCCAGTGCTGAAGACGCTGTCGTACGTGTACATCCCACTGTGCTTCCTCTTCACGCTCCTCTCAGTGTTCCTGGCCCTGGGCTTCAGGAGACTGCACCAGAACGAGAGGAAGGCAATAGTTAACGCGGCGAACAACCTCCTGGGCAAGGAGTACTTCGTGGACCAGAAGAGCCTGCTGATATCTAAGCGCTCAACCATGTAAAATAATATGTAATATAAATAAGCATGTACATACGTGTTAACTAAGGTAGTAGAGCTAAGGTAGTAACGCTAAGGGTGTAAGTGTGAATAAAGAAAGTTAATGAGTTCGTTTGGTGTGATTATCGTCATTACGGTTGATCACGGGCTTAAAGTGAGCGAGGTCCTCGTAGCTGAGTCGAGGAATGTCGTAAATGGAGTCATTGAGACGACCGAGCACCTCAAACTTAATGATTGACGATAACCTCAAAACATGAAAAGAAAAACTATCATCCCCAAGTTCAGATTCTACAAATAAATATTGGAACGAAAATAAACCTACTTAAAACGAGAGTTTGACCCTTTTGATCAAGACAATATAGTTCACCTTTTAAAAGATCACCAGTGGTCATAGTGACAGAAACCATGACTAAAATAAAAAGAATTAAGCGAGTAGAGCGCCTTACCTCCCAAATATCTGAAGGAATCATGTCCTTTCAATTGCTCCAAAGGCTCCATTTCAAAGATACAAAAAGTTGAATTTATAGTGACACATAAACTACAACAACAAACTATATGAGTATAAAGCCATTAATATACAAGATAAAAACACGAACAATATGTTACCTCATTCTAAAAATCAACTAACTCGGGATAGCCACACTTCACGGCCTAACAGGTTGTGCCACTGCATAAAAAGAAATTATTCCATTCTTTAGTATTTTAAATCCATACATTTATTTAAATTTATAATTCCAGGATATATCCAGATGTTTGTCAAAGTTTGGCACAAAAATATCGTTCAGACTGAACAGGGACTAACATGCCGAATATATAGAAATGATGAAAATATTAACAAATAAAAATAAACAAAACATTAATAACACACTAAAAACTAGTAAAACGGTTTCCTTAAATTAAAATAACTACAAGCTTCATGGCATAGTTTATCGATACATTAATATTATCTATATCTGATAGATTTCAGAGCCACCAAAAATACTATAAAAAAGGGAACTAAGACCAATGCGATCTAAATTTATATTAATATGTTAATAAGAGGTTTTAATGTGTAATATTAGTTGAATAATATATAGTGATAATAAATATATTAAAAAGTACATAATTTATTATAGATATATGATTTATAATCAATTAATAAATTTGATATTAAATTAAAAAACCTGAAATGGTAACTTCCTAACGTAGTTAGCAAAAACTATCCAGGGATCGAGCGATGGAAGAGGGCGAGAATTTAACATGGAAGAAATGTGTACATTAAATTCAACAATATATATTTTAAATAAATTCGTTTAAGCTTCTCAATAGAATTTAGTGGAATTCTAAAATTTGAAAACATTAAAGTGTGAAGTACATTACATTATAAAAATTAAATCTACAGAAATGCAATCGAAAGAGAAAATTGGAATAAATATAAAAATAAAATATTTTTGTAAATAAATATCCCAAAAAAAATAAAATGTATAAACAATAAAATATAAATTCACTACAGATCATGTAGCTGGGGGATTTCGTTCTACGATCATCCAAAATGACATATATATTTAAAATTTATTCTATAGTTTAATATATTTGGTTATATTTTATGCGACCGTAAAATATAAAGTACAATATTTAGCTTATTAGAATGAACTAGCATTGATTTAATTTTTTTAATTATTAAACAACCACAAATTTTTAAATTAATAGAATACAATACAAAGTTTCACGAATATTTAATTTATGGATATGACCTAAATATGGACCAATTTAACGATTCTACACTCAGTTACGATTACAGTAATCCTCCGTTAAATATGAACAAGGGTTCAAACGCCGAAAAATGGTTATCCATACTCTCACTGTTAAAAAATGGATCACATTCAGAACAGGTAAGCCATGCGCCAATTATAAATCAACATTTATAGGTAATGGCCCTCACGGAGTTGTCAAATCTGCTGAGCTACTCGAACGAGGAATATCTGCTAGGATTTCCATCTTTAGTATACATAAGAGTACTGTTCCACATATTGGAAAATCCAAGTGTAAAATATTCGAAACTTTTTGAAAAAAATAGAGAAAAAAGCGCCGAATCGCAAAACATGAGTATGAAGTTCCACTTGCCATACTTTCAACTACTCTCATCAGTATACAAGGACGAAAAGTTTCTTCTAGATAACTTCTCGAAAGACAACTTTTTCGGAGCAGCGGAAACGGAAATGGCAGCAGAAGCGAAGACGTCGGAGTACGAAGAAGGAATGGACCTGGACGAGGAGGAGGAAATGGAAGCAGATAGCCAAGTATACACGAATAAAATGATACTGGCGGCGTCGTGCCTGCACACAATACTGGATATAATACCGTATACGTCGAGGTACTTCGCAATGAACGGGAACCTGACGACGCTGTGCTCGAAGCTCAACAACCTGGAGTACATAGACCTTGCGGAGAGAATACTGCTGATATTCGAAAAGCTTTCGCACGAAATACCGCTGAGTCTGCTGAAAAAGGGAGTGATGTACCACATGCTGCAGTACATAGACTTCTTCCCAATAGATATACAAATCTCGACGCTCTCGTGCGTGTTGAACCTGGTGAAGCTGGTGGACAGAAAGGATTGCTTCGAAGAACAGGTGCTGCCAATAGTGAATCAGCTGTGCTCATTTCTGCAGAGCGACAACAAGAAGATGTCGGAGGTGATAGTAGCAATATGGAGAGAGTCGCTGTCGATTCTGACAGTAGTGGGCGACGATCGTCTGGTGCAGAAGCTGGTGGCAGTGCTGACGGAAAACGGGTTCCTGGAGAAGATACTGAGGCTGATACTATCGCCGAACGTGGGAAGGACACTGGTGCTGGAGCACATGGGAATGCTGTCGAGTCTGTTGAAGCTGTCAACGGAGATGGTGGAACAGTTCTTCAAGTACGACCAGCTGGGTAACATAAAGCTGCTGTGCTACAACCACAAGGAGTCGCTGCAGCACGTATTCATAAACCTGGCGAACAACATCCTGAGTAACAGAAGAGAAGGTAAAAGGGGAAACAAAGAGGAGAAGGAGTCGGAGAACGCAGGAGAAGAGTTGAGCGGCTACGTCGAGGAGGTTGAGCTTTTGGAGATGGACGGGAACGAGGAAAAGGGAACAATGTACAAGGGAAACGGGAATAGAGAGGAGTTCTTTTGCGAAAACGTGGAGTACTTCGCATCGGTCTTCGATCTCACGCCAGTGAGTGAGTTGTGCGACACGTTTTACCTGCTGAGGAGCGACAGACACAAAGCGTCAGTGATAGGGCTTATCAACAACATCCTGAGAATAGCGAACAGAATAGAAAAGTACCGCCAGCTGCTGCAGAACACGCTGTCAGTGAGTAAGACGACGGAGTTCGTGTCGACGTGCTTCCTGCAAGTGGACCTGAAGGTGGAGGACGCATTGGGAAGCCTGCTGGGAATACTGGAGGAGCTGATCAACATCTTCGGGCGCGACGTGGTGGTAACCTTCCACAGATACGGGATTAACCACTACCTGACGCAGGCGGAGTCGGAGGAGCCATCGCAGCACCACGGAAGAGTGAGGGAGCTGATAGAGTTGATAGCGTCCACAGAGGTGGTCACGAGAGCATGCCACGAGAGCAGCTGCACGACGCACAGAGAGGACTCGGACCTGCTCTACGAAATAAGAAATAACATAGAGGTGTGGACGCCGTACGAGCTGGTGAAAAACGTACCGCTGCACAGAATTAACTTCGTGAGAGACGAGCACACGCTGAAAAACTTTGTCACGGCGCTGGTGAGCCACTCGTACACGACGACGAACATGGAGGTGCTGTGGAGAGCATTCCTGAAGATACTGCAACACACGAACATGTACAGCCTCACGAAGAAGCAGAGGACACAAAAGGCAATTACAGCGAACCAGGGGAAAGAGGCAGGGGCCAGGCCTGACGGGACTCCAGAGGCGAGAGAGGGATGCGGAGGATCGGATCTGGAGGCGCTGCTCCTCTCAAGCGTAACGAAGAAGGCAGCAGTGGACACGTCGCTGACGAGAGAGAGCTCAGTGCAGCTGCTGGGAACGAAGGACAGGAAGGCGAGGACGGCCTTCGAAGGGATGCTGAGGAAGTACGTGGACTCGGTCTCAGCGCACCCCTTCAACCTGATACACACGCAGCTGAAACTGCGCCTGAGACCGTACCATACAGTTGTCGCGACACAGCCCGGTTCGAGTATTAGTGCCACCATAAGTAGTATTTGTGCTAACACAGCTGCCACGACCGAGCCTACAAATTCTCTTACAACTCAGGTTACCAATGCTGTTACAACTCAGGCTATTAATGCTGCTACAACTCAGGCTATTAATGCTGCTACAACTCAGGCTTTTAATGCTGCTATGACAGCAGGGGCAGTAACGGTCGCAAATAGCGCAGAAAGGGCAACAGAAGAGAAGGAGGAAAGCACGAATCCCAAAGATGAAGAGAAGGTAGAAGCGAAGGTTGCTGAGGAGGGAGAAAAGCTGTTGCCAATATGCGTGTATGTGCCGTGCCTAGTGAGAGTGTCGAAGGTGGAGCACTACATAAAGCGCTACATAGAAAAGAAGAGGAACGTTAAGGTGTCGGAAGTGTACCTGTACCTGAACGAAGTGTGTCTGGGCTCAAACGCACAGTTGTACGAGTCAATGTGCAGATTCGGAGGCCTGCCGCCGAAGAAGAGAAGAAACATAGTCAATCACACACACGTGCTTAAATACAAATACACACTAAGCACGGAGATAAACACAGAAACCGCCCAGGTAAACGGAGCTAAAAGAGAAAACGAATACTCGAAAACAGAAAAGAGTAACAATGAGACCTCAGAGAAAGAGAACGGGAGGCCCCTGAGCACGGAAGGAGCAAGTTTAGGTTCGCCAGGCATACAAGGAAAATTGTTAAGCAATGGGTCTTTACAAAGCGGACAAGAGCAGGAAAAAATGAGTAACAGTAGAGCGGAGAAGGAGAATCACGACCCGAATGTAGTGGAAACGGAGGAGGGAGAACAGGGATTGAAGGTATACACGTTGTACAAGGGAGGAAAGTATAACTTCAGATCACTCGTGTCAGATTTTAAGAGATACTGTGAGTCAGGAGGATTAAGAAGATACAAGGAAAGGAGCGGAAAGAGCAGGAAGATGACACAAGAAACGATAAAAGATGACAGCACAATAGACAACAGTAGCAGAGTGTACGAAGAATACACGTCTACCAGCACAAACGGAGAAGGGTCAGCGAAAAGTCTGGAAATGGACCAAGATGTGAGTACAGGAATGGAATACCTGGACACGAGGAAGCTCATGGAAAAGTACAACGTCAGCAATGAAATGGAGGACGAGTACATGAGTGAAAGGACGAGTTATCTGAGCAGTATGTGTAACCAGGCAACGGAAGGGAGCGTAGAGGTTTTAAGGCACGAGCACGTAAAGAAAAATATCAGCAACAGTGAAGCAAAGGGGGCAGGGAACAGCGGCAGCAGAGGAGACGACGACTTCGTTGCTGTCGATAAGGAGAGCCTGATGCACATGGATACAGATCAAGCGCACAGCCCCGAAAAGATGCAAATGGACCGCCTGGAGGAAAGCAGATACGAAAGCATTGAGCTGAGTAACCCAATACTGTACTCAAAAATGCAAAGCTTCATGGGAGAGCTGGATGAAAGAAGCAGAACGGTGGAGCAGATCATGAGAGTAGTAAAGTACGACCAGGAGAGAATAAGCTTCATCCTGGGAGAAAAGAGCAAATTCGAAGACGTGCTGCTGGAGGCGGCATTCCCACGCCTCCCGAACGTGCTGTCGGAAGATAAGAAGATACTGCTGAGAGTGATGTCGATACTGGCGAATCTGACGGAGGGCATGGGGGTAGGAGCGAGTTTCCTAGGCGGAGACGTCCCCTCGGGAGGCCACGAGGAGGCATCGGAGGGCAGAAAGCCGGGAGCGGCGGAAGGAGCACCAGGGCTGGCGGTGAGCACGTCGCTCTCGCTGAAGGTGCTGGCAGCCTGCAGCAACCTGGCGGTGAGCCTGTGCTTCGGCTGCGAGTTCTGGGTGGCCTTCGTGCTGACGTGCAAGCAGATATTCTCGCTGAGAGCACGCACGACGCTCTTTAAGCTCAACACGCTCGGGCTCAACAGGAACCTGTGCGAGTTCTACGCGCGCGTGAGGAACGTGAGCAACGACGTGATAACCGACGCATTCGACGAGTACCTCTTCGAGTACGTCGCAAACAGCAACATGGCGCTGCTGGACGAGGAGGTGAAGCTGCACAAGGCGAAGCTGGCGCTGAGCAGAGGCGACCTGCTGGAGGAGGCGATGCGCAGCTTCGAAACGCTGCAGAACAACCCGAAGCTGGAAATCGAGTACAAAAACGAGGCGGGCATAGGCTCGGGGCCGACGCTGGAGTTCTTCACGCTGATCGCAGAGAAGTTCGCAGACCACGAGGACCCGAGGCTGCTGGAGTGCAACGGAGGCTACCACTTCCCAGCGCCGCACAGCCTGGAGTGGACGAGCGCTGAGAAGCTGATGCGCAGGCTGCTCAGCGGAGGCAAGGAGGGCGACCCGGGCGTAGTTGAGGCGCTCGACGCCGCCGAGGAGTTCGCAGCGAGGCTGTTCAGGCTCTTCGCGTTCCTGGGGAAGGTCTGCGCCTACTCGCTGCTCGACGACAAGCTCTTCGGGCTCTTCTTCAACCCGCTCTTCTGGGACATGGTCAAGCACCCGAGTAAGCCGCGCGCGCTGACGCTCGACGCGCTGCGGGCGGTGGACGCGGGGCTGGCGGCGTCCCTTGAGCAGGTGCTCGTGCACCCCAACCCATCTGAGCTGCACCTGACCCACGAGTTTCAAGGTAGGCCGCGCGACCCTCGGATCTAGTTATATAACCCAGCTAGATAGTACTAGTAACTACTTACATAACCACGACAATTAACAAACAACTGTAGGATATGAGCTATTTGAGGGAGGGGCGTACGTCTACGTTGACAGAGACAACGTGGAAGACTACGTGCAGTCAATAGTGGAGTTCAAGCTGTCAGCCGGAGTTAATTTCCAGGTAAGCATTAATTAGAGTCACTTTACAACTAATTAAAACTGGCTTGTATTTAATTTAAAACTGGCTTAGAATTAATGTAGAGCTAGTTTACAAATAACCTAATCCTAAATTGAAACTAGTTAACTGCTACTAAACAACATGATTGAAATGGCTAATCTATTTTTTTAGATCTGGGCGTTCAGATACGGATTCAGCACAATGCTGCCACTGTATAGCCTCTGGTTCTTCAAAGACAGGGAGTTGAGCGAGGAGATATTCGGAACCGTTAAGAGCCAGGAGGAGTTCTGGACAGTGGAGCACCTGAAGAGCTACATCATCCCGGACCACGGCTACGACCAGAACAGCAGGACGTACAACAACCTGATAACGATACTGCACGAGTTCGACGACCACAACCGAAGACTCTTCCTCAAGTTCACAACAGGAGCGCCGATCCTGCCAAGGGAAGGATTCAAGTCACTAGTGTAAGTGAAATTTAAATTAGGACACATATAGTTATAGTAAAAGGACACAGATAGTTAGGACTAGTACAAAGAAATACAAATACTTAAAACTAGTACAAAGAGATACAAATAGTTAGGACTAGTACAAAGAAATACAAATAGTTAGAATAAAAGAGTAGTTAAAACTTGTACAAAGAAATACAAATAGTTAGGACTAGTACAAAGAAATACAAATAGTTAGAATAAAAGAGTAGTTAAAACTAGTACAAAGATGCAAAATTGAGCTTTGAAATAAATTATGCTGTAGACCACTGATGAGAGTAGTGAAGAAGGGAAACGTGAATGAGCTGCCGAGCGTAATGACGTGCACAAACTACCTGAAGATGCCCAAGTACAACGGCATCGAGGAGATGAGAAGGAAGCTACTCAAGGCCATCCACGAAGGGCAGAACGCCTTCAACCTTTCCTAGGCCAAGAGATTGATATTCCCGATGAGTCTTCTCAAGGGAGGGAGAACAGCAAGTAGTGCGCAGAGCAGAGCTGAGCTTGGCGATATCGAGGTGGTCGAGGAACCTGACCTTCTGATTACGCCTAGAGGCGCGCCTTTCAATCTCATTGACTAAAATAATATGTACAATAAACTTACAAGAGTAAATAAGTGTACGCTATAACTAGAATGTGTAAGCTAGGACTACTATTTGTAAGCTATGACTACTATTTGTGCAAATAGAAAAAATAAGTGTGTGTATCATATGAGTATTTATCTGAGTTAATAAGCAGTTAAGGTTAAACAACCGGCATCTATGCTTACTGGTACTAGATTTGAGGAAACGCTTCATCACAAGACCAGGAATCTGAGTTAAACTGAAGGAAAAGTCGTCCTGGCTGAGAAACTGGTCAAGAAGTTTATCGACTTGACGGTCAAAGAGCTCCTCATTACTCACTTCCTGGTGCTCAGGAACTGAAGAAAGATGAATAGAGGCAAACGTACCAGAATCACGGCGACCCCTCTTCCTAACACTCGGATGCTTGTGAGTAGGAGGAAAGGGAAGCTTGCCGTCCTTAGGAGGATGAACGGGAAAATTTGACATGATCATCTTAAGAGCCTTCTTAATCTCCTCAGGATCAGAGTCTGAAAATTAAAATGTGTAACTAACAGGTGGGATGAAAACAAAAAACTGTGAATAAAAGGGTAAAAACTGGCAAAATAAACTAACCTGGAGGAGGAAGGGGCATGTTCATGAGTATTGGAGGCGGCAAAGGCATACCGGGAACAATCATAGGCATGCCCTTGACGGGATTCAAAGGAGGAACCATTTGATTGAACCCAGGGGGAACAATAGGGGGAGGAACGGGAAACTTATTGGAAAAGTCGGAATCAGGAAGCCTGTTTTGCCTTTTTTTTCGACGGTGCTCGTAGGAGTCGTGAGAATCCTCAGTACGACCGCTAGGAGACCGACCATACTTCCCCCTAAAACCAGTTTTCGACATTTTAAACCATAAACATTAAGTAAAGAAGCTAATGTACACAAAAAACAAGACTATACACTAACACAAAGAGAAATCTGCCCAATCCGAATATTGGATTCCTTGACCGTAGAACAAGTGTATTTATTTAAAATTGTACAGTATTAAATTTAGGATAAAATTAAGTTTATATTTTTGTAAAATCAATGCAGTAGAGTACCATATATGTCACAAATGGTAGATAAAACGGAGGATGTTGAAATCAAACATACCAACCAAGATAAAAAGAACCCAAAAAACACTAGATTGGGATGGAAGTCAAGATGCAGAGAAATGCAAGCAGTTCGTTGGGGAAAGAAAGGCAAATCGGCCGGAGAAAACGATAACGAAAGAGGAAGATTTGTGGAAGAAGGACCGTCAAACGAAGAATTTGAAGCATACTATAAGCTTCAAAGGATCTGCAAAGAAGAGGAATGGGATGTGTTTATGGAATACTCAAAGAAGCTTCTTCCAGTGTCGTTTCGATTGAACACAAGCGCGTTACTGTGGAAGTCGGCGAGAGAAAGGCTGATCAGAATGTGTGACAGCGAAGAGTTGGAGCTGAAGCCGTGCGTGGACTACAGGCTAGAGTACTTGAAGGACGAAGAAAACTACAACGTCTTCTACCAAATGAAGGCAGACAGAGGCTCTTTGAGAAAAAATGAAAAGTTCACTAGCTTTCACCAATTCCTGATGAACGAAGATAACAGAGGCTCGCTGTCGAGACAAGAAACAGTAAGCATGCTGCCAGTGCTGTTCCTGGACCCGAAGCCAAACGAAAATATTTTGGACATATGCGCAGCACCAGGTATAGATGGAAAACAATAAAAATTAAAACATAGGAATGAAGTATCTGCAAATAGTGGACATGGTTGAAAGTAGGTTAAAGTGGGAAAAAATGGATAGTTTGGAAAACAGAGGTAAGTAATTGAAAAATAAGAGTAAAAATAAACAAAAATAGGAATGATCATAGGGAACGATGTGAGTCAATCGAGAGTATCAACACTGGCGCACCACCTGAAGACAATTAACTCGCCATCAACAGCAGTGACGAACTACGACGGTAAGAAAAGAACAAATAAGATAAATTAAAAGCACTATAGCAACAAGGTTCCCGAACATGTACAACAAGAAAGGAAAACAGATACTCTTCGACAAGATATTGGCAGATATGCCGTGCAGCTGCGACGGAACGATGAGGAAGTCGATGGACATATGGATAAACTGGAAGGCAACGAACGGATTGCACCTGCACAAAGTACAGCTGGCAATATTGAAGAGATCAATAGAAGTAAGTAAAAGAACAAAGAATAATTAATGATAATAAACATAGTTGCTGAAGCCAGGAGGAGAACTGATATATTCAACATGTTCACTGAATCCACTGGAAAACGAGGTAACTGGGCTAAAGTGACTGACACAGAGTAACACATTAATAGGCGGTGGCAAACTACTGTGAATCGAGCGAAGAAGTGGAGTTGGTCGGCCTGGAGCCAATTAAAGGATTCAAATTTGAAACAGGACTGTTGGATTGGAAAGTCCCAGACCTGAAAGGAGGATACTACTCAGACTTCGGAGAAGTGGACGCAAGTTTAAAGGAGAGAATCAAGGAAACAATGTTCAAAAACAGCGACTGGAAGGAGGAAATCGCAAAGAAGGTCATGAGAGTACTGCCGCATTACAATAACACGGGAGGATTCTTCATATTTAAAATTAGAAAGAAGGGAAGAGGTACGAAAATTTATATAAAACGAGAGTTACAGCCCTCAAGCAACCGTTTATACAAGTATAATATTGGTACTAGTTAAAACGGTGTTTGTTGTATACAGGTATTAGATGCATGAAGATATAGTAAGCTAATTAAGCAGATGATATCATGAGCAACATACACAAATTTATATCATAGTGGATCCATGTGAAGGTGAAGCAGAAACAAATAACCACATTGTTGTCGAAGAGGAGTACGATGAGAGGAAGGTAGAGAGGAAAAAGTCGAGAGGAGCGAAACTGTTGCACGAATACACGCCGTTCAGAGGAGAAGAACACGACGAAATCATGGACTACTACGGGATAAAAAAGGAGTTGAACTTCGTGATAAAGTACTCGAGCGACAAGAGCGTATACCTGGTGTCAAACTCAGAGTGGATTAGACCATATAAGAGGAATAAAATTAATAAGTATGAGCAGTGTAAGTACGCGTCGCTGGGAACGAGAGTGTTCACGAGGCTGGAAACAAAGCAACAGACACAAAGTCAATTTAGAATCACACAGGAAGGATCGGAAGTATTACACAGATACGCAACTAAGAGGAAAATAGTGTCAAACGTGACTTTCCTTAAGGCACTGCTTAACGGAACAGTGACCTACGAGGAGCTGAAGGCGCACGAGCGTGGAGGAAACGCAGTGTTGAAGGGCCTGAAGGACGCAGAGGGGAACGTGGTGAGCGGGCCACTGCTGATAGTGTCGATGCTGGAGGACGTGGAGGTGGGCGCCGAAGCCAATTACGAGGACCGGGAGTACGTCACGCTGGCAGCAGTGGCAATCAACGCGAAGCTGCACCTGTACGTGAAGGAGGAGACGCTGAAGTCACTAAAGCTACTCTTGTAAGTAGGACTGAGAAAATTAAAAAGGTTAAATACTTTACACTAATCTATCCCGATTTATGTAAGCTCTGAAAGGGCCTGTCACGCTTGAACTCGATGATGTGCTGCTCAATGTTCTCAAACATCTTGAGAAGACGAACCTTGTGACCAGGAAGCCACTCAGCGTTGGAGTACTTCTCAATCTCAGTGAGAGAGTCGCGGTTCAGAGAAGCAATGGTGTCGAGAGTGTCGTAGCCAGCACGAGTGAAGTGAGAAGCAATTTCGACGGGGAGCTTGTTGTACTTGAAAAACTCGACGACGACGAGCCTGGCCTGCTCAAGTTCAGGGTCTGAAGACAAGATTAGAGGCGAAGAGTGAGCTAAGTAGAGAACGGTAACTGAGTAGCGGCGTACCTGAGTTCCAAATGCTGCTGAAGCCATGGAGGTGGTTCGGGTAATTCTTACAGAGAAAATCTATTACAAACTCGACTACATTCTTGGGCTGGCTGAGGGCCATCTCCTGAAAAAAGGTGAGAAGGGCGCACACGTCTAAAATACCTCGTTTATCCTGGTAAAAAGCTCCACCACCGGCTTGAGGTCGAATTCCGTGGCATCGTTCGAGGTGAGCTTCTGCTTCCTGAGCTCCTCCAAAGTCTGCTTGACCAAGTCATTGCCATGCAAGGGACTACCGTAAACCTCCGGCTCAAGACCTTCAGTTGCAGTCATTTTTTAAAATCAAAGAGAGTGAAAGCTACTGAGTACCAGCGTCCACGCAAAGTATCTACTCTACACATATGGGGAACGGGAGCACAAAAGCTCAACGAAATCGAATAAAATTAAATCAGCAGCGGGCAAGTGTAATCATTTTAGGGACTCCACCAATTCTTCTACCAATTTATAATATGTGCGTATATTTGCAATTACACTCCGGTGACTTTCGTGGTCCACCTGAACCTGGTCCACGTGCCTGGCACGAATCCCAATTGAAATTTCCAGAGTTTCAGAATAATTTTTATGCATCGACCTACCCAACTCGGAATTCGAGTCATTGGCAAAGAGGTTCAAAAGGGGTTTAAAAGAGTCCCTTATGACGTTAATTATGGAATCCCACAGAAGCAGCCTCACCATGAGAGGAAAACCGGTGTGTCGGTCCGAAGTTAAGAATCCGTCCAGGGCAACCAGATGCCTTTTAAAGTTTTCGAAGGTTCTGTCCACGTCCGTTGGAATGTGTAAGGGTTTCGCCTCTATAACTGCCTTCATCAGGGCAACGCTGGGCAGCGCCGGCCTGAGCACGTTATAGACGACCACATGGTATAAGACCACCCTGAGCTCCATCACCACTTCATTTCTTTCCCTATAGTACTGTTTTAGGTACCTGGCCGAATCCGGATCCTTGTGCCTGTTCTGGTGGGTCACCAGCGCCAGAGACTCCAGCAGGGTGAAGCACGACTCCACGGCGTTCACCACATAGCTCAGTCTTAAGGGGTCAGAAACACTGGTTTCCTCCATCCTTTCGTTCCTATACGTATCACACGTGCTGATGCTTTCGTACGTTTCCATTTCCTGCTGGCCAAACACCTTATTGAACCTTTTCAGGTTCTGAATCACCAGGGCGTCAACCTTGCAGGAACGAATGCTAGCGTACATGTACCTATCCAGTATCCTAGTGTAATGCTTCATGATGCCTAAGAAATCCTTGGGATGGACCAGAACCATCTTAAAATACTGCTCGAAGGCCCTGAGAACCATCCTCGACGTCAGCGTGTAAACGCCTCCGTAATCTCGAGTTAGCGCCAACACTCCCACTTCCCTTCTATTTTCACTGCTGGATTGACTATAATTGGTCATTGGGTCAGTTAATAAACGGTCGAGCACGTTAATTGTCACGAAGTTTGAATTCGGCGTCCATCCCAGAAGGGGATTAGCGGCGGGAAACTTAAAGTTGCCGAACCTCATTAATTTTCCTGAAGCTAAATAGTTTTTAAATATGTTACAAAACAAGTCCATTTGGAATCTTTCAAATGTGACTGGGTTCACAACCACCCTTTCGAAAGTGTCATTCGTGAGTGAAATTGCTATATTTTCCAAGCATTCTGATGTAAAGCTTTGAGAATAATGGTTCATGTAGGTTGATACTGCATTTTCCAAGTTGTTGAGGGACGTTTTCTGCCCCGAAGTTTCCATGTCTTTCAAAAAGAAAAAGTTTTTGTTACAGTGTTCACTCAATATAGTGATCAACTCAGGGTCCAACGATATATATTTACAATCGTGATCATATTTATCAGCCCCGTTGGAATCATTGAGGCTACTCTGCAGTGTAATATAGTACAAAATTAACAGCGATATTTTTAATACATCATTTTTATCCTTCAGTGAGTTTAAGTTAAAGTTAGAAACCAGTTTCCACAGAATATCGAAGCTAGTTTCAGCCAACAGTGCGAATTTATGTACAAACAGGTCTAAACACTTTTTATAACACAAACGGTAGTCGGCCTTTTTCAGGCCGTTCAACAAAACGTCCAAGGTACTACTACCGGTGCTAAAATTTGTGCAGTGCTTAGAGTCAATTACTCTAGATTCGTAGCTCAAACTTGAGACCAAGTTCTGAAAAAGTGCGATAAATTCCGATAGTATTTTACAGACGACAAGTAGCGATAGATCGGGGGGAAGCAAGGAGGCCTGCGCGGCCACATTCCTCTTGTTCAAACCTACACATTTCAGTCCCACACCGTCGCTTTCCATCATCAAATATTTCTGCAATGTCAACGAGGTCACTGACACCAGTTCATCCTTCAAAAGGCCAATTACGTAATTGCAGGATTCCTCAGTTGTTTGTCCAAATATCATGAGCATGAGCAGCTTGTCGCAGGGGTTGTACTTATACTGGTTTTTAATGAATATGTTCGTCATCAACTTTCCGATGGTCCTTGAAAAATGCTCCCTCAGTACATTAAAAAATACCGTGTCAACTACTCTGGCGTCCTTTTCTGACACATTTTTGGCGTATTGAAGACCATACGAGCAAGCCACTATCCGATACACTACCGGCACATCAACCATCTTTAAAAATTCCCTAACATAATACATTTCCCGGTAAATATGTAAAAATGGAACACAGTTTTTCAATTTGTTGAGACGGGTGTGTGCCCTTAAAATCTTCCGATAATTGTACAGCGTAGTCACCTTGTATTCATCAAACCACCTCCGCACATCAGGAAGAGTATTTTTAACAGCTTTCGACAGTTTCTTTGACAAATCAAAGTAGGAAGAACTGTCGATAAGGCTGGTGTACCGTTGGCCATTGCTCTCGGTCAGAAACTTATCCAACGAAGAATTAAGTCCAGTCAACTTTTCAATCCGTTTATATAAATAATCGCGATTGTCACTTGATAACTTAAATTCGTTGTTAACAAGGTGAATTCTAAATTCATCTTTCGGAATCAATTCATCGAGGTTAGAGCAAGCTCCATGGAACAAATGGCGATCCTTTGGATGAATGAAATCCCAAATTTCCTCCAAAAGTGCTTCATCTACGGAAGGAAATTGATTATCAGCCATTCCTTCCATTGTATGGAATCCAGTCCCAGTGTTTGTTAAACTAGCAAAACCCGATTATTTGATGAGATTTTCTCATGAATAAAGACAAAATAGCTACCACTTCTTAAATAAACATCTTATGTACAAATGTGTGGATAATATTAGAAATAACTGCTAGTTTCGTCGAAGAAGGTTCCCCACAGTAAATATAATTTTTAGGGCTAAATCAACTTATATCGACCCATCTAATTTACCATTAACTTGTAAAATATCAATACAAATGGACACAGAAGCTTTCCTTAAAAATGTACCCAGTATAAAGTCCAAATTTATAGAGCTATCTAAAAAGAATGGAGCTCTTTTATTCGGAGAATTTCGTCTCAACTCCGGCCTAATGTCGAACACGTTTTTCAACTCAGGAATACTCGCAGACGCCGAATCCTTCGATCTGATGACCGACCTGCTGGTCGCAAAGCTGATCGAGGAGAAGGTTGAATTCGACGCCTTCTTCGGCTGTCCCTACAAGGTTGGTTATTCGCCACTGTCCATGTGAATCACGCCTAATCTACGCCACTGACGCGACTTCAGGCCATCCCTATCGTCCCTGTGCTGTGCCTAAAGTACTACAAGTTGACTGGGAAGAAGGTGCATTTCGGATACCACAGGAAGGAGGTAAAGGACCACGGAGAGGGCAAGCTGTTGGTGGGATCCCCGGGAGCTTTCGAGGAGAACTCCAGGCTGGTGGTCGTGGACGATATCTGCACCACCGGCAAGGCCGTAGCGGGATCGGTGGCGGTGGCGGAGACGACCAAGGCGAAGGTCGTGTGCATCCTCTTCCTGGTAAACCGAGAGCCGAACTACGGAGGTGAGTTCCCAATGCGCACCTGCGCTCACAAGACTTCAGACTTCGTCAAGAGGCTGGCGCGACCTGACATAAGGGTGCTCGAGGTCATGAAGCTGCAGGAGCTGGCGGGCACGTCCGTTACCTGCTGGTGAGGGTCGAGAGCGGCAATGTACTAAACGTGTATATACAAGTTAAGGTTTTAGGCGTTAAACTCACAGTTAGCTGCTTTTAACCAAGGAGCGGAGCCACACCACCCCCTCCCTGCACGCGCCGGCGCTGGGGTCTTGTGCAGCCTCGAGCTGGTTGACCCTGGCCACGATGGTGTTCATGAAGGGGGAATCGACGAGGTGCATCGACAGGTCTGCCCCGAAAGCCAGGACGAGGTCCCTAAACGTTCATTTAGAATTGCCGTTAATTTAATATGCCCGTTTACTCTAATAGGCCGGCGTGACCAATATTTGCCACCGCCAGTTAATAGTTATGATTAACGGTTGTTAAATATCTACGGTAACCTATTGCCACTAAGGCAAACTAATTTAGCTATTTCTTACCCGGTAAGTGAGACCGCGAGCCTGAACAAGTTCGCGTCAAAGTACTGGTCGGGAGTGCTAACCACGTCGTTAGCGAGCTTCAGGACCGCGTTGACGTAGTTCCTCAGCATGTGGAGCAGGCCTCCGGCCTTGAGCCCCAGGACTATCCCGGAGAAGGCGTGGAGGCATGACTCCTGGAGCTGCTTCACGAAGTCGAACCACTCGTCGCTGTCGGGGGGGCCCATGTCGTAGGTGGTTGAGGCGGCCTGGATAAGCAGCGACATCGTGCCCTGGACGTATTTCGCGAAGGAGCCGGCGACCGCCAGCGCTATGTCGCCAATGCAGACGATGATTGGCGGCTTAAGCCTCCTATTGTCGTTCGGGTCCTGCAGCTTCCTCACGAGGACTGGCATGAAGGTGTCCAAGTACGGCACGAAGTTTGACTCTAAGCTGCGCGAAATGTCTCCGGCGATCCCGATGCATATTTTGCAGCGCGAGTACTCGCCCTCCAGACCCATCAGGACCGCCTTGACGATATTGGGCACGAAGGGCGCGAGGGTGTCGAACTTGACCACGCTCACCACCGCCGCGAGTGTGAGCAGCGCGTCTTCGTCCAGTTCCACCGAGAGAAACTTGAATACGCTCTCCATGAGCAGGTTGAGCTTGTCGTTGCATCCCACTCTGGTCACCAGCAGCTGAATGACTCCGTAGACCGACTGCAGCTTTATCTTGTTATGCTCGTCCGCGAGGTTCGTCGACGTCAGTTCCGACGCGTACGGTATGAAGTGGTCCACCATCATCTTCATCGAATCAAGGCTGTTGTCCGAGACCCCTGCTATAAGGCTGCACAGGCTGTCATATATTGCCCTGAAGAGGTTCGACTCCATGCTGTCGGCCATTTTACTGCGATCTATTAGGTTACGGCAGAGGGTCAGGAACATATTATCGAGGTGGTTGTATTCTTTCGAGTATTCTGCGCGTCGGTTAGGCGTGTATGCTATCTATCAATCTAACTATATGGCTATCAATCTATCCAGGTATCTAACTATATGGCTATCAATCTATCCATCTATCTAGTTCACGTACCGTTGATGTGTTCCGCCAGCTCGTGTAGGAAGAAGCATATGTTCACTGCCACTCTCGGCTCGTCGAAGAGCGCTCTGACTATTTTGTGCATGTTCGACGTGCGCACCTCGGGCGTGCCCAGGTGTCCTAGCACCGCTCCGCAGTGGAACGTTGCGATTCTCGAGATGGTCCAGGCTGCCGTGTCCCTGACTGCTATTGAGGAGTCCATCAGCACGTCACACAGGTTTCGAAAGGAGTCGTTTACTAGGATCCTCAGCGTCTCCGTGTCCGGGCCCTCCATGATGTACCCGTACGCGAGGACCGCCGCCTCTCTCTTGTTCCACTCCGAGCTCTGGAAGTTTTCGTTGATGAACTCCAGCACTGAGCGCACGATGTCGTTTTTCACCGTCTGCGAACAGAGTGACAGGCATATGCCTGCTGCCATCGGCAGCGTCCACGCGTCCATGTCCATGTCTTCGTACTTGTGGAGCGTCATCGTGAAGAGTATCTTCGGGAGCAGGTACGGTATCACCTGCTTAATTATGCTGCAGTTGGCCTGCGAGCTTCCGTCTAGGCTGCTCGAGGTCGTCCGTCCTGTGTTCTGCGCCTGGTCGTTGTACATCTCTATTTCGCACACTGTGTTCCAGAACTCGAATGCTGGTATCGCGATCTCCTCGACCTGCGAGTCTATTGCCTCCCACAGAAATGGCACAATCTTCTCCATTAGTGGCATTATGTGTGCGTAGTGTTCTGACACCAGCTGCACTAGGGAGTCGTATGCGTTCATCCTTACTTCCAGTTGGTTTTGGCTTTTACATCTTCTACATACTGCCTCCACTATCACTTCTCTTTCATCTTTCACCTCCATGTTCTTGTTGATAAAGTAGACCATGTTCTGCAGACACTTGAGTGACAATTTACAGGACTGCGGCTCTTCTATGTACGTGCCCTTGACCACCGAGGTCAGGATCCTATTTACCTGATCTCTGGTTAAATAATTGATGTTCTTCTGCTCATAGAGGTTCGAAACGTCCTCCAGGAAATAACTCAGGCACATCAGCGAGTTCCTCGTCTGGTTAAAGTCTTGGGACTCGACCATCGTGAGTATTATTTCAAAGAACTCCGGCCACGTATTCCTTTCAAGCTCTATCAGCGCTATGCGCGCTACTACTGCGCACGATGCCAACACTGACTGTGCGTCTGGTCCTGTCCTCATAACGTTGACCATGAGGGATTTAACGTTGTGCAAGGTTTCCCTGGTTGTGTTATAGTAATTCATCTTATCTTCTTCGGTCTTAAACTCGAGACTGTTTTTAAGCATAATTCCTGCCAGGTGCCTAGCTCCCGGACTCGCCTCAGGGTTTAGAATGACCTGGGCCATAGACGATATATACTCTGCCAAGTTGGCCTTCCTTGCCATTTCTAAATCCCTCTGAGCCTGGTCGAAGTATCCTGAGTTTGGATCCAGGGACTTGTCCAACAACGACAAAATCGTGTAATTCATCATCATTGTGGTCTATTTTATATACTTTTGCGATTATATCAACCACTTGCTGAAAAAGCAGAACTGCAAAACACTTACAATAATACTAGCTTGGAACATGCCCGGTTCCTTCCTTGCATATAGTACAATAATTTGAGTTGAACAAAAAGAAAATCCACTAGTTTTGGTGCAATATTAGGCTAATTATGTTGAAAACTATATTACACCAAGTACAATTTATATACCAGACAATTCATGTAATACACCGGTGCTCTTTTTTTCTTAAACTCAAGTAGAAACAAAGAAATTTAATTTTAAAGGCATGGGATAAATTTAAATCTTAGAAGGTTTAGAATATCAACAAAAATAATAGAAGCCGAACAATAAAAGCACTTAGTAGCAAACTAAGTGTATTGGGCCTTAAATTGGGTTGATATTGAGAAAACAAATTCTTACCAAAAGATTATTTTACAAGCTAAATATAATATACACTGTGATGATCCGTCGTGATAAGAAAACATTATTTATATCTGTGGGGGATGACAAAGATTCCACTTTTATTTATATATTTTTTTTTTGAAATTTGTTCCCTAAAATTTATAACAATACAGTAGATCTAGCATATATTTTTACATTAGTATAAAACTGTAGATATTATGTCACTAACTTTACACACAAATGATTTGTTGGCACTTTGAAAGAGTCACAAATCTCAAGTTATAGCCCACTAGAACATCCGTTTAGTATAATATATGAATCCAAATATATTTTAATTATATTTTTTGCAATTATTTCTAATACAAATTTAAAAAAATTTTGTTTACACACCACAGAAAACAACATCATCTTCAATTTTATGAATTAAATAGGTATATTGGTTCAATTTTGGATTGAAAACTGTTGTAACTTTAATTTTCTTTTAAATTTACACCTACGGTTGATCATATTTATGTTTAAAAATCCTCTTTCTGATGAATATATCCTTATAAACCAGGATTCCTTACAAATATTAATCCACTATCTATCCATAAATTTATGAAAATTCATTTAAACCCTTAATTATTTTAAAAATATATTATTGTATCTTCATCTTTATTATCAGTTAACCCCCATGACTTGATTGGACCAACTTGGTCATATTGTTTGTATTTTATCCCTATTGATTTTTAAAATCTAGATATTCTTATGACATTGAAATGTCAACTGCACCAGGGTACTATCACTAACATTAATTTATAATTCTGTAGGCTTTCGTTCGCCAACGTTACGCTGTTGCTGGACGTGCCGCAACTTCCGGCGATTGTCGCATCGAACTGTTTCCACAACTATCGCACACTATCACGGGAATTCAGGTTCGTCATAAACGAAGCAGAAGATTTGGTCTACCCTTTCAACAGAAGTAAGTTCACACGGACTTGACACTGCGCAGTCAACTTGCAAGACAGGAACACGAACAGGATGGGAAGGCCGAGGAAGTACAACGACAGTGAGTAGCAGCAAATACACCGATTTAATCACATTTAGCTTCAAACTGCCCCTTTGGGACCCCTTATTAAAATAATGTCATACACATACATATTCACGATAGACCCTCATTCTTGTCCTCCTCCAAAGCGAGAATAATGTACTTCAGAGTGAGCTTGGTAGCATAGATGAGCTTCTTCCCGGAGAGCTGGTCAGAGCTCTTGGCGCTCACGCGCTGGCCTATGACGACGTGGTCAAGGGCGCCGCCGGTCCTGCGCCTGTTGAGCGTCCTGGCCCTGTTGAGCTTCCTGCAGACCTCGGAGAACTCCTCAAAGTCGGCCTCTATGTAGTCTGGAGTAAGAGGACAGTCAGGTGAGTCGAGCGCAGCATGCCCTGAGAGCTTGGCGACCTCGTGGAAGTCGCGGAAGGTGAAGTGGGACAAAGAGTCTACCTTAAGAACGTCCTCCTCAGAGGGAGTCATAAACTCGGCCTTCGGCTCCCAGTCTTCCCCAGTCTGAAAGCAAGTGAGAGCGAGTCCACTAACCATGGAAAAGTAAACATTTTTCAGAATTGCGAGAATTGTGTAGAACATGTGTAATGGGTAGCGATACAGTACGACCCTGGTTTTACAGGGGCATTCGTGGTAGTGCAAACAATTGATACAAACAACGGTGTTAATATGGTTACATAAAACTGCGCCTAAATAAACTCGTGAGACTGAATAGGGAGGGGGTGATTTGGTAAAAAGGGTGCAAAATCGGACATAAAAACTGGGTATAAGCACAAAAATAACAGCGACGGACAGATAGCTACGAAAACGTACTTCCGAAGGTTGGACTGTCGCACAAATCGCAATCCTTTATACAGAACTCGGCCATGTCCTTGCAGGCGACCAAAAAATTATAGTGGTTGGACGTGTCACACCTGTAGAGAGCGTTCACGAAGAGGTCATAGTCGAAGTCTGCACTGGCGTTATTAGGGAAAGGAGAGGCACCTCTTTTGTCAACCCCCGAGAGGAAGGATGTTATGTCAGGCAGAGAGTCCAGAATGTCCATATCGAGGAACATTTGGTATTGCGGAAAGTTGTTCTTTAGTCTCAGCTGGTATTCTGAAGGGGATGTGGAGCGCAAAACGTACCCTCAATCACCAAACGGCTCATACACTCCATGACACTCTTAATGTGTGTGGGATCCAGGTCCATTAAACTAAATTAAGACTGAGTCAGCTCGCACCAACCTCGGTATAGAGGACATTAAAATCCTGAAGAACGGAATACATGTTTTGCGCGCGTATTTGTAGTTCAGCAGCGATTGGTATCCGATTTTGATCCAATTGCCCGGTGCGATGTTGCAAGCCTCGTTGCAATTAAACCTAAAGTCTCTTGAGCGGAAGTCTGAAGTACCCTGCGTTAAATCCACAGTGAAATGTCCGCGGCCACACGAGAACGAACTCGTTTACCTGCTGAACCATTCGGTAGAGTGTAACGTCGTTGGAAAGCAGCGTGTCCGGAGGAATTTGTACCTTCAGTCCGTACAAGGCGAACTCCTCGCCATTGAGCGACGAGTAGTTCTTCAGAATCGACTCCATTTTGGCTGCCTTTTTCGGCGGAACTAGGTACCAAACCTTCGGGGCACCACAGTGATGATAATTGACTGAACCGAAGTAGTTGTCCTCAGTATGCCAGCAAAAGGAGGTAAAAATCATCCCTAAAACCGGTTTAATCTCCCAGGTGCTCACCTATATAGAGCCAGGGGCTGTTTACCCCTGGAACAATCGAGTTGATATACTTCAGCAGCGACCCCTCACACCTTGGTAAATTATAAAGATTCCACGGATCATTGTCATCGGTTTTTGACGATGAGCAATATTTGGCATTTTCATCTTGGGAAAACACGTTCAAATCCGCTCCATAGTATGAAGTAACTACAGGCATCTATGCAAAAGCGGCACCTACCCCTCGGGTCCCCCTTCCTGACCATATCCCAGTATTCAGACTCCACAGACTCCAAAGTAGGCTTCTCAGTTCCCATTATTTCCATTTTCAGCTGCTTATCGTACCTTCTCATCTTCTCACAGTTCCAAAGTTGACTAGGGTATGAGAACCCCTACACATTTTTTAAAAAATTAAAAATATAAACAGTAAACGAACATTTCCATTCGAAAGTAATTGAATCCTTTGTTTACGCACTTTAAATTCAAATTTTTCCAAATTCACAGGCATTTTGTAGGAATATCCCTCTGGTGGTACCACCTTTATGGCGCCGTACTGTTCACCTATAAGAATAGACGATTAAGACATATACTTGGTACCTAAACTACTATATTTGGTCCATAATTTAATGGGATTGGAAAATTCATCTTTGGTGGCATATACAATAGGAACAGGGGTAATGGAAGAATAGTCAATAGCCTGGTTGGAAGTTTCCTAAAAATGGGATTAAACTCAATTAAATTTATAAAAAACAAACCAATTTGCTTCTCTTCAATGCGGCCTGAAGTTCAGGATCAGGACGACGTTCGTGTGTTATTTTAAACAAACTAGGCCTCTTGATCTTACGAGAACTACGCCTGCTTGCACATGTGGCAGAAACATCCATAGAATCCTGACTTTTAGAAGTATCTAATGAATACGGCCTGGGCATATTTTGTGATTAAAATATAATATCATGATTAACGATTAATAAGGGCATTGTAGGTATTTGTGTTAGTGGCTACTAAATTTACAGTAAAAAGGTAAAATTAAGGTTGAACCCATGAAATTTAATAATATTTTTTAAAAAATTTTCTTTAAATCTCTATTTATTAAAAATCAGAATTGAAATTGAAAAATTAAATTAAATCATAGTAAAACAATATGACAACAAATCAGCAGAACATACATGTACATATATCAGTAGATCGATTGAAAAAAGGCAATTTAAATCATATGAGTCACAATAAGAAACTTATTAAAATAAGATTAAGCTAATCAACAATAAAATTGGTGACGACAGAAACAATATAAGTCAAAAACCCTCAAAAATATCAAAGATACACGTTCTACCTAAATTAAAATTAAAATTACACTAAGCCATTTCTAAACTAAGATTAAAATAAAACATGAACACCTGATTAAACAAAACTGTTTGCAATGTGTGGATAATAGAATTAGGCATTTTCTGATTGTGATGTTGTCCTAGATCAAATATATAAAAATTATTTTCTAGCAAAATGCTATTAATATTTGGTATGGCATAAGTTTGTCAGAATCGACACTCCATATTGAAATTGTCATATTTTAACATACAATCAAGACGATTTGAAAAATTGCTGCTGGTAAATATGACAATTTATTCTACCTGTTGTCGTTATCTATATACATCCGTTATTTTTCATTTAATAAAATGTTTTGAACAGTATGATTTAAAGAAAGAAAGTTGGTGGAATAATACGGAACAGTAAAAACCATTTTCCTTTTTCATTCCTAATATTATTCTCGAACCTTTACCATAAGATTGTTACACTAAATAAACAGGTTAACTAAATATTATACTATTCAAACTATTGAAAATTAAATCTTTGGTAGAATAGGCATAACAATTCATATTAGGGACAAAACGAATTACAAAAGTTAGACATTACGGTTATGGGAAAGGCATAAAGGAAGGCCATTTTTCCAGAAAAAATATGTCTTTCCAAGACCAGACATATTAAGTTTCTGTACCAACGAACATGTGGAAATGAGATTTATTGGACCATCCAGGATAAAACGGAATGAATTAAAGCTAAAGTTGGGACACCATATAATCAAATCAAAAGCATGAATAAAGGAGTACTTCTTACCAAGGCATAAATATATAATCCAACAAGTAACCTATACCTTCCGAACCAATTCCCGTAATTAATATTAGATTTATGTAAGTTAATTAAAGACACGTTGGGCCACGGGTACACACCGCGGCGATCCTGAGTAACCACCTTACACACTTGACATATTAAGAGTCTTTCAAGTCTGAAAGCCACGATCCTTTGAAAAGAACCAGCATCAGAAGGTAACTTTCAGGGATAATCTTGAGCAAATTCACATTCCCCCACGGGTGTAACGTGCCATTGTCTCTGATATACTGCGTGACAAAAAATACTGAAACGGGAGAGACGTAGGACTTAGTCAGAACCACCGGAGCTCAAAACTACCCCGAATTATAATATTACCTACGATCAACCAATTATTGGGGCCTACACACACTAGCCTTCCAAATTAACCTAAGCCCGATTTTAAGTCCCACAAAAAATTTACATAGACCACTAGAAACTTTGAATGCAAAGTACCAGTCCGGCAGCATCCTGAACCCTCACAAAAAAGATTCGAACTAAAATTCCACATAAAGAATAGAACAACGTACACTATATATAAGTTTAGATGTAGTATATTAATGCTGGATGGATGTTATTCGAGCCGTATCACTTACTCTTAGTTTGTGAGTCATATAGCTATAAACGACTTACAGTACTCCGTAGTTGGTGCACAGAGCCTAGCATTTATGGCTTTAAGACGACGAAGGCGAGGACTTCGTCGCCATCAGAGTTCTTTATGTAAGTGGGAATTATGTTATACAGTGGCCTGTTCGTACCGTCTGCGGATGTTATGCTCACAGCTTCGACATTTACATAATCATCTTCGGCGCTGGGTGACTGAGGATCACGAGTCTCCTCCTGAGCTACCGCATTGTCACTGTCGTTGTTCTCGTTGGTTTCCTCTTTGTTTGGTAAGTCATCAAGAGCCTCCTTGATGGCGTTCTGGACCTGTTCAAGAGTTGATTTTTCCAACTTTATTCGATAATGAACTGAAGTGACCCTGTTTTCTTCTGGCGTCTCTCTGTTTTGTTCTGGCGTCTCTCTGTTTTCTTCTGGCGTCTCTCTGTTTTCTTCTGGCGTCTCTCTGTTTTGTTCTGGCGTCTCTCTGTTTTGTTCTGGCGTTTCCCTGTTTTGACCCGTGCATAACCCATTCTCGTGTTGATGGTAAATGTGTGATGAGATGTTTAATCTCGGTGTGATTGGTCTGATTTGCCTAAGTGTCTCTGCCGAGTAAACACCGCCATTTTCTTCCTTACCCTTCATTTCTAAGTACTCCATAATATCCTCCAGTTCATGAAAGTGCTCAATCTCATTTATTCTACAGATGTCTGGGTGATAGGAGTTGGGCCTTTTCCTTTTGTATGGTAAATAGTTTGCTTCATCAACGTCATCGCGGCTACCGTTGGAGCGGTTATCGTTCGTCTGGCAGAGATCAGCATTATCATTTATGTTAACGATTGTATCTTGGTTGTGAGAATGTGCGTATGTCCCGTTCTGCCTAGCATCGGAAAACGGATCTTCGTTGTTGACTTGTAGGTTAAGGGGATTCGAGTCCAAACTGGTGTTCAAATTTGTGTTACACGTGTTTCCATTAACGAATACTCCCTCTTTGTCTTTGTTCTGCTTCGACCTGTATCTAGTTCCCTTATATATGCCGTCCTCCATAGATGGTACTATAGCAGCAGGTGTGTTGGAACAAGCCCTGGTGATGTTGCGTGAAGTCGTTCCAGGTGACTTCTTGTTAGTTTTCGGTCCCAGTGCTTCAGATGTCTTCCTTTTGTTCACTTTGGTCTTCTTTTCCTTCAATTCAGGAAGTAGTTCCTCCATGCGCATCCTGTGCTCAATCGCCAACCTTCTTGCCCCTTCAAACCCATATAAACTCAACTTAAAAGCCTTCTTCCGACTTTTCCCCTTCTCTGTCCACCAGGCGGTCCAACTGTTGTCACTTTTACAGTAACAAACCCCCCTTATCTTTTCAATTTCCATGTTCTTGATATCGACCACCTCTTCTGCTAGTGGATTTCTATTGGTGTTTCTTCTGGTGCGCGACGTCCTTCCATTAGCCTTCGTTCCTAATGAAATTTCGTCTTCATTTATGGCAGCTCTTTCTGCGGAACTCACTGCCACTAGTGATTTCGCCTTAGTATCTGATTTTCTTCGATAATTGCGTTTACGACCAGGAGCATCTTCGCTAGGAGGTTCTTCGGTTTTAGGAGTTTTAGTTTTAAACTCAGCTACAGCTATTTCTGTTTCCACGTTTGAACCGGATTCTTCTATTGTGACTTCTAACTCCTCTTCGGATTCTTCAGATTCTTCATAATTTTCGTCAACCATAAACTCATCTCCGTTCAATAATTCTTCGGAGTCAGAGGTTTCATTTTCCAAAGACTCAAACTGCATCATGTTTAAGCTAGTTATCCCAAGTGTTTCACACATTTCTCTTACATCTTTGGATTTAAGTGGTCTAGATTCGATGCTGTTACCCTCTTTGTCCATCATTTGTAAGGTACTAGAATCGGGATCTTTGTTTAAATGGGACAAGAAGTTAAATTCGCCATTATTCTCATTGGAGGATTCGGTGGCGAATCTAGTGTCGATTGATCCCTGTTTTGGAACTTTTGTCCTGAGATATTCTGGAAGATCCTCTTCATCCGAAAATTCCATTGGAAAGTTTTCCGTTGAAATTAACGTCCTTTTATCCATTGCTGGCTTCTTTTTCTTGCGTTTGGCAACGAGTACATTTTTTGGTATTTCGGCCCTCAGTTTCGTCATACTCAAAAGATCTTTTACTACGTTGTTAACACGCTCTAAATCATTGTTCTGTTTGATACTAACCCTGTTCTTTTTAAACACATTTGCTTTTTTTGTCCTTTTACATTTCTTGCTATTTTTCTTCCATATGTCTATACAACTTAAGAGTGCGTCCACGTCATTTACATTGGTGTTTTCAGAGGCAATATGTGTACGGTTTCCAGTATCTTTTACATCTCTTCCAGTTACATTAACTTGGTCCTTGGGTGTATCTTTAGCCATCTTACACATCAATCAAAAAACAAACGAATAAATCATAAACAATTATGCTACGCGATATGTCGTCTAATGGTGTGCAAACTGTATGAACCATCTCAGGTCCTTAATTGAATATATTAATACCAAAGTCTTCAAACGTTGATATACTCTCATATTTCCTTAAATATTATATCCGATAAGCTCAAAAAAAACATTCGGAGTCAGATGAACATAGTTAGCATTGTTTTTGAAAGCTAACAATGTACAATCTGATAACCGTATAATTAAATCCTTTTATTTTAAGCAAAAGATTGCAAAAATAGTATAAATAAAAAGCCTTGATGATATCCTGTTTGTCTACCAAGCGAAAATAAATAATATACTGAAACTGAAAAGAAGTAATACGATTAAACTTACACACTTAATGATAGATCGGGGTAACAATTATCAATAAATTATAATCCTGGTCGTTTGTAATACAACAATGGCAATTGTATCAATAAATTTATTATGTGAACAAATATTATAAAAAATTGGGAGCTCAAAATTGTGTATAAAAACAAAAGATCAACTAAAAAAATTGCAATAAATATAAAAAATTATATTGGAGTGGAAAAAAAAGAATAATATGGAATCTCAGTTAAACACAAAAAGCAGATAATGTTTCTGAGATTAAAAGCAAGATACAATTTAATGTGTAAGTAAAAATTTTACAAGAATTGTTGAATGAGAATAGCGAACAATAGAGTGATTGTGAATTTTATAAAGCTGTTGAATATGAAGTAATAATGTGTAGTAATAGTGGTGGCCCTTCATTTTCTACAAGTACAGTCGGGAATCACAATTATAATTTTTAGATCATAACTGTATAGATCTATACACTGGAAGACTCGGAACGCGAAAGGATCAATAATATTTATAGATATATATATAATTTTGATCATTTAACATGAATTTGAAGATTTAAAAGTAGATTTATAACTTAACTATTACAGTGCAATGATGAAACGCCCGACTAAAATAAATGATACCAGAGTACTTTTAGAGTATCTTTTTTAAACGGCATTAACGAGTTGAATTAAGTGAAAATATTGTTAAATAGATGTGTATCAATTAAATTTGATTTAACTGTCATTCTTATTATTGTGGTGGTTAGGCACCACATGTACTATTCCATATCCATTTCAACCGTTACACATATTGTCCATACTATTAGAGACGATGTTTTATAATATATACATTATATATTTACATGATCCGACTGTTATATTTACACTACAAGGGTGTTTCAAACAATAGATAGTACATAGTATACATAAAAAGAAATTTATTCATATGTGAGACATATAAGTGGATATTTAGCCACAATTTTTCATATTCCTCCAGTTTGGTTGAACCTGATCAAGGAAGTCGACATAGGCTTTCCTGGCGTCCTCCTTACTTGTGCCCTTCATGGAATTCCAACTTTCCCACTTGGCCTTATTTTTAAAATCTAACATACCTGGCTTAGGAGTGTTACAATCTCCCACAGTAGCCTGTTTATAGTACTTGTAAAAGGTTAACTTCTGCTCATCAGATGCCTTCATACATGTTGTTTCGGAAATGAATTTTACGGCTTCATCAAAGGAATCATCCGACATTTAGACTAAATAAGTGTTCAGAATTATTATTTATAATTTATATGGTTTAGTTAAAGTATAAAAAATAAATAGTTGTACTGAAAATAGGGTGTAGTTATCAAACAACCTCTAAGCCAAAAAAATTCATAAAATTATATCCGAATGATAAAAATTAAAACTATGAAAATGAATCCACTAAAAGTTCATGATAATAAAAGCTAGATAATAAGTAAAGGGAGTTGAGTGATTTAATTTTTAAAACATAAAGTTCAATTGAGATTTTATGTATTATAATAGTCACATATACATGAAACAAAAATATTTTAAGCGCCCATTTATCTAATTTCCTTGTGTAGTGTGTGCTTCTTCAGATACTTATTATATTTCATAAGCTCCAATCTATTAGGAGTGTTAACCTTGTTTTTAGTTGTGTAATATCGTGAAGGAGGAAATCCAAGCTTGCGCGATACACTGCATTCCAAAGTTATTAATACTCGACCAGCCTTCCGCTTAGCTAAAAGTGGGTGGACACCTGAAAGTGTGTAAGTAAAAAAAAATGAATAAATTACTACTACCTCTGGAAGGTAAAAAATAATTGCTTGTAAAATAACATTTACGGAGAATCCAAGAGTGAGATGGCTCAATATATGAAAAAAATAAGAATATGAATATATATAATACATTCATAAGATATGTATTAAAGTCACACTAAAAAAGTCACTATTACAAAAATTAAAAAACAAATACAACGTAAAATTCAAAAAACATTTTACATTTGTAAAAATGATCAAGCAAAGAACAAGAAATTGAATTAATGATGGGGATACATAAATATATTTATATGATATAAAGAATGGCTTCAGCCAGAAGTAAAGTCATATCTCAACTGAGTATATATAGAAAACAAAATTTGAAGTATTTGGAACAGAGATATGAAAGTTACATACACCAAAAAAAGGTTGAAGACCTGAACAGTCTGCCATTCTATGTCAACTCACTACTTCCGGCCTACTTAACATCTCTTCCTCAACTAATCTTAAGCATTTTGCAAACATCGAGACCGACACCTGACCCTAAATATGAGTTCAGAAGTACAAGCTTGGAGGAAATGAGCGCCTCTAACTATAACCTCAATGATAAACTGGAAAGACTGGAAAAAATAAAAAACCCGGGCAAGAAGAACCTGAACCAACAACAAAAGGCAAATTATAGCACTAGAGCGGGTACTTATGAAATAAAATAATTAAGTTTAGCAAGGAAGATGCGCGAAAACAAATTGCCAACAGATAGGATAACGAGAGCAGCAACATTAGCAGGTACTTGAATAAATTTAAGAGAAAAGGCAGGGATGCTGTTGAACGTAGCCTCATCGGGAACAAAAGACGCAATGAGTAGATGCATAAGGGTAAAGAAAGAAAAAATAAAAAATAATTAGGGAGAATACAAGGATATATTAAAGAATTCACTGACAAGCGACGAAGTAATAAGGCACGTAGTAGAGTGTCTGTGTAAGATGAGAGGTAAGAGAGTAGTAAGAGCACGGGAGAATAGGAACGGCGTTGAAGTTTGGACAGCTTCTAAGTCTGCAAACGGACGTGCTGCCGGAAAAGTTCAGGCAAGCACTGATAAGCTCAAGGCACGAAGCAGACGTGATGAACAAAGAACAGGTGGAAGAGGTAAAAGCACCGAGGATAACGAAAATGTAGCTGTTGATACAAGAGTTGGGAGAGAAGTGGTCGGAGCACTTTGAGGAGTTTGATTTTAAGCCGATGGCAAGCGCGTCCCTGGGACAAGTAAGCGGAGGACCACGTTAAGGAAAAAATAGGTGCACAGAGCAAAAACGAAGGAGGGAGTGGAAGTGGCAGTGAAGGTGCAGTTCCCAGGAATACTCGACTCAATAGATAGCGACATGGACAACCTGGTGTGGATGCTGACGTACACGAAGATCGTGCCGACCAACTTCTTCATAAGCCAGTACGCAGGAGAAATGAGAACTGAGGTGATGGCAGAGTGCGACTACAACAACGAAGCAAAATTCTACGAAATATTCAGAAAGTTAAACCTGGAAGGATTCTACGTGCCGAAAGTAATAGGTCACCTCTCGACGAAGAAGATCATCACGACGGAGTTCGTTAAGGGAGTAAGAGACAATGGAAGTAAACGATATGTAGAGACCGCTGGAGGAGTTGAAGGATCTGAGCGACGAAGTGAGGAGCTCAGTGGCGAGAAGAATCATGAAGCTGTCACTGTCAGAAGTCTTCGTGTATGAGCTGATGAACACAGTAAGCAAGCGAAAATTAAAAAAAGTCCAGGACCCGAACCCGAGCAACTACCTGTACGACGAGGAGACAGACCTGATAGGACTGGTGGACTTCGGATCATGTAAGTGGAAAGAGAAAGTAGACAATGGAGGAACGGTGGCACTATGTGCAACTGCGATATCGGAAAACTAACGAGCACGTAGGCAGAATATACAACAGAAAGTTCGTGGAACAGTACCTCCAGCTGGTTAGAGCATCAGTGAGAGAGGTGAGCGTCTGATATTGAAAACATGCATAGGATTACGATAACATAATTAAGTATTCGCTGGAAGTGGGATTCACGCACCCAGAGGAGACCAAGGAAGTGCTAGAGGCGCATTTGGACTCAATAAACGCATCAGGTAACAGTTGAGCCCAGGAATAGCAGCTAGACAGAGATAGGTTAGGTAGCGAGTTTATATAAATAACATGGAATTGGACAAGAGCTTGACCAAATGCGCCCATTTAACTGTAATTTATTCATTTGTCCGCAGCTGAGCCGTTTAAGTACGTTGGAGAGTACGACTTCGCAAAGAGCACAATATTCACAACGGTGAGTGAGCGAGGCGGTGACAGCTCTTTAGATCATGGACAGGTCGAAGATAATATTCACGAGGAGAAAGAAGCCGCCTCCGCCAGAAATATACTCACTACACAGAAAGTTGGCAGGAGCATTCCTCATATCGAAGATACTGTCGGCGAAGTACAACTCGAAGCAGGTGTTCGATGAGATAATGGACATAGTGGACTCTTTCAGTGTAAAATAGCAAATCGCAGTTTTAAAGGGATAAAAAAGCGTGAGATTCGAAAGGAGAAACGATGTAACATAGGAACGCACTAAGTTTTAATTTACTACACTCAAATAAATAATACACAGTAGCATATTTTATTAAAAGGTAGCCATGTTGAAGTAATGGAATAAAAATGGCTCATTTTGGTTTAATTACAGTGAGAAGGGGAGGAATGCTTAGTGTAAAGAGTGAGTGTCGATGAGATTAAAAGAGTGTTCAGTGCGATAGGTGTTTACAATAATGTACTTAGCACTTAAAGAGCAGCTTCACTTGCTTTTTAGGCGAACGAGCATGACGGAAACATTGTCCTGGGAACGTTTAACGTTCAAAGCAATGTCGACGAGCTCCTTGCAGACCTTCTTAAGCTGAGGAAAGGGAAGGTGAGGAGAAGTGGAGGCCCTCATTTCCTCCTGAACAAAGGTGAGGAAGGGGAAAGTTACCTTCACGACGAAGTCCAAAGACTTCCTGCAGGCATCACCAGCGTCAAACAGGCCCCAAAAGCCGTCGCAGGCAATGACGATTAACTCGTCCCTCTGGAAGTCGAGTTCAAATTTGCGAAAGGAGCCGACGCAGAGAACTCCATACTTCTTAAGCCTACGGAAATGAGTGAACAGGCACGAGAAACGTACTGCAGGTCGCCGAAGGAGCGAGTCACCTCGAGAAGGCCGTTGACGCGGCCGCCCTCAATGGTGCCGCCGTAGTGAAGAATGCGAGCCTTCTCCTTCTGAGACCACGGCTTGTGAATGTCGTTGAGGGGCACCGCTGCAAAGCGTTAGGGAGTGGAAACTTACAGTGCAGGACGCTGTCAACCTTCTTGCAAAGGTAGGCGGCGGAGTCGCCGAGGTTCAAAATGTAGACGGTCGTCCTCCCGAAGAAGAGCAGCAGGGCGGTGGAGCCGTCAGAGCAGCCCTGGACCTCGTTTGCGATCCTCGTGTCCAAACGCCTGCAAGCGGCGTTGACGGACTTCTTGAAGGTGACCTCGAAGTCCTCCTGCTCACCGGACTCCTTCTTCAAGTTCAGGTGGGCGACCAGCTGTGAGGCCACCTCGCCGAGCAAGTTCTGCTTGGCGAAAAGGGCGGATTGGCGGCCTCCGTGGCCGTCGAAGAGGCCAAAAACTCTAAAGTGGGCTATGATAGGGGCAAGGGAGCGAACTTACGCAAAGTCGTACTCGGGAGGCAGCTGCGGGCAGAGCGCCTTTAAGGAGTCGCAGACGAGGCACTCGTCTTCCATGGATTTCCGGACCCCCTTCTCTCCATAGTGATCCACCAGCAAGTAGCCACCGTCTGAAAGGAAAAATTAGGGGATAAAAATACCTAATTCCACCGAAGTTGTCGTAACATTCTGCAAAGAACTCAAAACGGAACTCGATAGGTTTTTATCGGTCAAACCAACTGCTTTTAGGAACAAAGTAGACATAGATGCAGTTATAAATATTTTACAAAAAATTCAGAACTATGTTACAGATCAAAGGTTCAAATTGCTAATGGCATTCCCCATCACGAGTTAAGTGAATCCATATTCCTCAATATCCTGCTTACAGGACACAAAATGGTCAAGGATTCCAAAAATGCGATTGTTCCCCTTCCCTATATTGCCATTAGTGTTAGAATGTGTGCACAGCTAAGAGTAGAAGGAATACCGTTTCTTTTAAAAATGTTGTACAGATTCCTTATTTCGCCGAGCTCGAGGTCGATGGCCTTCTTCTGAACTACAACACCTGCAAGGCCCATGTGTTATCCCGGAAATACCTAATTGTTTCCACGCCTTATCGTGATACACACCCATGCTATCCAGCAGAGATATGGTTGTGTACATCTGCTGAGGATGCATCTGACTACTCCTCTTTTCAAGCCAGTGGACTATCTGGTATATGACCCTAGGGTCCTTAACTTTCAGTTTATGGAGGGCGGCAACTATGGAGGTCAACATGTTTGAGTTGAAGGAGTGGTCCAGTCTCAAGTAACGTGAGTGCTCGCACAGCTTCTCAAGTATTTCTTCGTCCCTTATGTTAGCGTACTGCAAAGTCTCCCACAGACTAGTTATTCCCTGAAAAAGTAAGGCGGGAACAGTGGGTACCTGAGAAGTGATGGCCAGGTTCGAAATGCTGGTTATATCGAACAGGGTTACAAGGATTTGATTAATCGTGGAAGTGTCCCTGGGGAGTAGGACTGCCAACGACTTCACGCCCATGCATATGTCATGGACTACATTACTGTAAAATGAACCTAAATGCCGTTAAAACTTGTGCAACCAACCTTCACTGTCAAAGTAGCCTTGGGACTTTTCATCGGTCCTAAGCCCATTGCTTAGGGAGGTTAAGATAGACTTTATGGTTCCCAAAAATTCATTCTTTATCTTTAAAATTTCATGAGGAACTCTTCTCTAAAAAGTTTTATTAGATGGCACAAAATTACATTAATTTTGGCGAAGCTCCACAGCAAAAGCGACAAGTCAGTCAGATTCAGTTTACAGTCTCTGTTTAGAACAAGTGTTGCTACAAATCCATTTAGGGTATTCATTGTGGTACCGATGGTCTCAAAAAGGTCATCAATAAAAACGTTATTTTTGGCATAGCTCCATGCGATCAGACATAGCGCCTTATTGTCCAGGCTCCCTAGCGCATTTGCCAGCACCTTGTCGTATATTGATATCAGCGATGTGTTGTAACCGAGAATGGCGTATCTGAAACATTAGGTGAAATGGGTAGATACCTATGTATGAGCAAGTGAATGCTTGAATCAAACTTTGATAGGTTGTCAAGAACGAATTGATTGTACTTTAAAAAATTCTTTGAGGCTAAATTAAAATTCTTTAATGTTCTCATGTAAGAGAGTGAGGCAATAATGTCCCGTTTGCCCAAAGTATCTAAAAAAATTTGATTGGCAGCTTTGTATTAACATACCCTTGTGGTTTAAACAATAATTGACCAAATCCTCAAAGTGTGTCAGTTTGTTCATACAATGTGCGTGAGGTGTGTCAGGAATCCATCTCAATATTTTGGCAAACCTGGCTTGAAAAAAAAAGTTAGAGCTCAGAGCAAAGTCATTTACACGTCCATTGTACAAATGTTTACTATGATGGGAGAACAATATCGATATTGACATCAATAACACCAAAATTATGCGTAAAAATATTTTATACAAGAGAAGATATATCGGAAGATTCCATAAATTTTACAGTTTATAATAACATTAATAAACAGAAAAATATTTATTTATTAGATTAAGTTCATTTGCAAACAATTTACATATAAAAGTAAGGCACACAATCATAACTAAAAATTCCATTTTGTAACACTTACACAAATGTAATCCATGATTACCTTTTTAATATTCTTTTGTATCATATTATCATGTTCACTTTCTTTTTCTTTTAGGTTACAGTCAAACTTTACAATACCTTCTATTACAGCTCCAATTCAAAAACGAGGGTTAACTATTGGTTCTCAGTCTAGCAATATTGATCAGAATTCTAGTTTAGAGGATTCTGAGCCCATATACTCAGAAGAAGGATGGTTAATGGAGCTAAACGAGAAAAATGTAGAAGGTGTATTGGACCTCATTAGGCCGCAACTGTCCTCGGATGGTGGAGGAATTAACCTTAGTAGAATAGAAGACAATCAAATATTTGTGAAAGTTAGTTTAGAAGTAATTTTAAGCCTTTGTAGTTCACAGGATCGTGCATCGGATGCCCGTACAGGTCGACCACGCTGAAGGAAGTCATAGAGAACAATTTGACTAAGTTTCTCAAGTCGCCCAACGGGAGTCCGATTTGCGTAAAAGTAATTGAAAGTGATAATTAATTTGATAAGTGTTACCTATGAGCTTAGACCGATATTTTGTCAGGAGGCCAGGTGGTGACCCTGGGCCTCAGGTGCTTTAGATACTTGTAGTTAGAGTCCTCGAACGTCTTGGGCTCAGGCCTACTGTCGTACAAGTCGGATTCAACGACCGGGAACTTGGACAGGATGTGCAGCAGCTGCTCCTCCTTCTCAAGCACAGTCAGGGCGTCCCACTGGAACCGGTGAATGACGGCAGTGTTGTAGCCGAGTTTGTTGAAAAGCCTGCGCCTGAAGGAAACGAGGCCTCCCTCGACGGGCGTGCCGTCAGGATGAGGCAGGAGGTAGTTGTATTCCAAGCAGAGCCTCCTGTTAGGGAAGAGGTGGCCGGCAAAGAGGCAGTGTTGTTCGTCGTCAGGGCGTCCAACGGAGCAGTTGATGAGCGCCTCAGTGTTGCCCATGCCCTCCAAAACAGTGTCAACGTCCTTCTGAAGCATTTCAGACCCCTATAATAGTTTGATAAGCGGCCATGTAGAAGTATGTGTGCGAATGTAAATTAAAAGAAGGTGAATGAGGGTGTGTGTGTATCTATATGGTCTCACCTGAGGCTGAGCATGGATTAAGATTTCGTTCAGAAGCCTGGTGTATAAGGATTCCTGCAAGTGAAAGGGAATTGAACGCTTAATTTCGGACTCGTTCCTGGGTTTTTCAACGTCAGCGCAGTACAGAGTCATGTACAAGTAGTACTGAGTCCAGCCACTTAGAGGTAAGTTCTCCAAATTTAAGTCCCGGCAGGCACGACTTAGGTACAGGGGAAGTGCAGCATTTTCCTGGTCAGGCCTAAGTAAAATATAAGCGCAGCCGAGTACCATTCGTATCTATTCGTTAGAACGAGCGAATAGGAAAGTAAAGCCCAGTCAAAAGGGGTCGAGTCGGCAGGATCGCGAGTTTCAACTTCGTTCAGCAAGAGTGAAATTATATTATGCAGATTATTTTCAGGGGTGTTAGTGTTGTCAAATCCTAGTTTGACTAAACAACCAACCATCAGGGCAAGCGTCGATAAACGCCAGTCCTAAAACAAATATCTTAAGGCTTATGGTACCTGTAGATGTTTTTTTACTAAGTCTGCGATGTGAATGAGTAGAGGCCAACAACGGTACTCAAGAGCACTCAAGGCAAATATCAAACGAGGAACGTGCCTAGGCTAAACAATACATTAAGACCACACTAAACGAACATGTATGAAGTGCTTTCTTTCAATTAAATCAAAAATTAAGTACTTAAACAGAGGGAGGCTAACCAAAGCCTGCCTATCCCTGGGCGACCTAAATAAAAAATGAAAAAAAAGGGGCAAACCAGAATGAATTGAAGGAAAAGGAGTTGCCAAGTTGACACAAGCATCGAACAAGCCAAGAATAACAAGGATAGTCGTCCACGGAAATGTATTTGCGATAAAGCCTGTTACACATTTGGGCTGCAGGAACACCTACCGTAAAATGGACCTAGGATTGGAATAGTGAGAAGTCAGCCGCTCAAAAAACCACTTACGAAAATCTTCGGGAGGAGTTTCATCGAACACTTTTAAACGACGAAGGCTTTTGGGTTCGAAGGATTCCAAATACTCGAGTGTGGGAATTTGGCCGCTGCTCACGAAAGACTGTAAAGCCCTCAAAAAACTCCTCTGCCTAATCATTGTACATATTCATAAACACATATATCCACCGCTCTGAAATTAGAATTTGTGTATGGGTGATAACCACCAGAATAGTAAAAACTTAGTCCCCAGCTTATGAATAATTTTGGAGACTTTAAGGTAGTTTTGTAACATGTTTTCCTCCTTTTTGTAAATCAAACATCCCGAATAGAAGGGAAAATATAATATATGTATTAATATGTTAGATTCTGGATTCGGGATTCCATTTAGTCCCAAATCACAGAATTCAGCCCATACACAAAATGATTCCACCAGAAGATGCATCTGGATATCGCAAGAAGATCTGACTCCGAACAATCTGGAGCAAATAAAAGATCTTCTAAAATCAGAAGAGGTACCGCTGAAGTATTGGCTGCTGTTGGCGTTTTCATATAAGTCATTGGGACACCTGGAATCTCTGGACTCACTGCTTAAGGAAGCAGAAGCGATTTTTAACTCAGAAGAAGGTAAGAAATAAGTTTTATTAAATTAATGAACAAATAATGACAAACGAGCAGATTCGAAGCGCGTGAAAGGAACGCTGTACTCGTCGCTGGGATTCCATAACCTGTGCCAAGCACAGCAGTTTAAAAACGACGACGAAAGACACAAGAGGTACATGGACTGGACGAACCACTACCTGAGAAAGACGGAAGGTAGGGTTGAAAATGTGTAATGATGAGTAGGAACGTCACTGTACCACTTTTACATGGTCAAGGGACACCAGAGCGTGTTCAACTACATGAGGGACAAAAACACAGATCACCTGGCGACAGCAAGGTCGATGTTTAACATGGCTATCGACCAGAGCAGATCAGCAATAATACCGCTCGTGCTGTTCGGGAACGTGATGGTGCTGAGCTCAAACTACCAAGTGGCATCAGTGTATTACCTGAGAGCACTGCTGAAGGCGAGCTACTACCTGGCGATAATGAACAACATGCCTGATTCGAGGAGGGCGCCTAGCGAAAGGAGCCTAGAGCTGTCGCTGGCACACAGCCAGCTGGTGTGGCTGAAGGCGGCGCTATTCTTCGCACTCTCAGCATGCCAGTTCTCACTGGGGAACATAGAGTCGGCAAAGTCGCTGATCGAGAAGTCGATAGCACTGAAGCCGCTGGCAGTGGCCCACAGGTTCGCATCAGCAATAGCAGCATACCAGCTGACGCACTTCAAAGAGGACTTCGAAGAGGACGTGCCGCTGCTCCTGGAGCAGTACAGCAGAGCGCACCTGGCCTCGCACATCCTGGACAGAAGTAACGCAGCGGGGCAGCTGCACCTGTGCGAGTTCCTCTTCCACAGAGGAAACCTGGAGGAGTGCACGAGAAGACTGCTGGACCTGCAGAAGACGAACCTGCCATATAGCCTGAGGGCGGAGCTGGAGTATCAGCTGGGAAGAGTGGAGCACGCGAAGGGAAGCTACTCGGAGGCACTTAACAGGTACATGAACGCACTCTCGCACAAAAACGACTTCCTGTCAGCAAGGCTGCAGCTGGTTAAGGCAGCAGCAGGCTGCGGAGACCTAGGTCTGGCGAGAGAGCACTGCGACTTCCTGCTCCAGTGCCTGCAAAAGGTGGCAGTGGTGCTGAAGGTCTCAGCATACGTGTACCTCTGCTCAGCAAGAGAAACGCTGGAGACGAACAAGTGGGACATGCTGAAGATGGAGTCAGCAAACAACAGGTCGCAGAATCAGCTGGACATCTCATGCACGTTCCACAGCGTGCAGCAGGGAATGGGAAGACTTATCGACGAGAGGCTATTCAAGGCGCTCTCGCTGCTGGAGGACCTGATCTTCTCAGCTAACGGAAGCGAGTCCTCGAGAAACGCACTGGAAATGTCGAAGTTCACGAACAAGCTGGACGCGAAGTCGAAGGCGCAAAGAGACTTCTCAGACCCGCTGGCAATGGAGTACTACATCAGGTGCCTGGAAATACTGGTCTCGCGAGGAAGAGAGTACCTGTGTCCGAGCCTGAACGAGTACTACGTCGAGTACTTCAACCTCTACAAGTCGGACAACGACCGCTTCAAAAACAACTTCGGAGTGATACTGATGTACACGAGGAACTACACGAGAGCATGCGCAGTGCTGCAGGCGTTGAACGAGAAGTTGTCAAGGAAGACGGAAGGGAGTACGGGGAGCGGAACCAGTGGAGCAGGTGGAGCAGGTGGACCTACCGAGAGGAGCGCCAGGGAAAACATGGAGAACACGACGCTGGCTCTGACAGTGAGGTTTAACTACGCACTGGCCCTGGAGTTCGCAGGGCAGATCACAAAGGCGCAGAAGATATACTCGTCTATAACGCGAGAGTACCCTAGGTACACCTCGGCATGGCTGCGAAGAAGCATCATAGCGTTCCAAAAGGTAAGAGACGACATTGAGACAAAAGAGGAAAATGAAACCCAGTTAACAAAGATATTTAGTGGAATTAAGGACTAGTTAGATGAATAAATTAGCATAGACAATTTGACTTAGATAGATAAACAATGACAAGATAACATAGTTAGATGAGATAGATATGACAAGTCAAAACGGATAAACTAAAGTAGATAAATAAACGTTGGCAAATTTACTTAGACAACACTGGGCAAATTTGCTTAGACAACCCTGGGCAAATTTGCTTAGATAAATTAATACGCATAAATAAATACAAATACGCTTAGTGTGACCACGAGAGCACGGTGAGGTACCTGGAGCAGGTGAAAAAGATACACCCGAACAGCTGTGAGCCATATCTGCTGCGCTCATACCAGCTGGGAAAGATTAAGTCGTACGACGAGGCGATACAGGAAATAAGGAAAATGTTCAGAGCAATACCGGCGTCAGCATACGACCCGTACGCAAACACGCTGCTGTCGTCGCTGATGATTAAAAAGAGCTACAGAATAGCACAGACGACAGGAACGACGCTGACGCTGCCGAAGGAAGCAATGCAGTACGCGAAAACGGCACTGAAGAGACCGTCAGTGTGCAACTTCTACGCAGCGAACTGCATAGCAGTGATACTGGCTCTGGAAAAAAACTTTAAGGCCTCGTACGAAAGTTTCCTGCTGCTGATGGAGTCGCTGTCAATGACGAGTCACATGAAGCTGCTGGTGAATAAGAACATAGGAATACTGTCAGCAGCGATCACACTGGCGATGGTGAGCACGGACAGAAAGCCCGACAAGAATAAGCTGAACAAGCTAAAGGTGGCGAAGACACAGCAGCACTTCCAAAGCGCAATCTCGAACGGGAAGATGGACAAGAGCCTGTACACGTGCTACATCAGGTTCCTCTTCGACGTGCAGAAGTACGAGGAGTGCATAGGAGTGCTGGAAACAGCAAGACTGATCTTCCAAGACGACGCCTTCGTGTACAACCAGATCATCGTGACGGACGCAATGGTCTGCAGCTACCTGAGAGACGCAGAGAAAACAAGCTCGCTGGTGGAAATGATCAACATGCTCTCGTGCTGCCGCTTCATAACGACGTCAGCAGAGTACCTGCTGGAGGAAAGCCAGAGAGGAAACACGCAGTTCAGCGCAGAGGCGTACAATAAGCTGAAGCAGATCGCGAACAGAGTGGAGACGAAGATGATACCGCACATCACGTCGACGCTGCCGCAGCTGGAGAAGACGTGCGAGAATAAGCAGCAGGCAAGAGAAAAGAGACTGCAGCTGCAGCTGTCAATACAGCAGGCGCACGAGGCGAAGAAGAGAGAACAGGAGCAGGAGAGAATGAGGGCGGCGGAGGCCGAGGAGGAGCTCTCGGAGAAGCTGCTGAAGGAGGCCTCGGAGATAGCCTCGGAGCTGTTGACTGCTAAGCCGACGCAGACCTAGCGAGGGATGGATTAAGGGATGAGGAGGCGGCACAGTAAAGTCCGCGGAGCTGAAACTAATATGTACCGATAGATGTACACTTTTACTTATGGATGTGCGTTCAGATAGTTATAGATCTACACATTTAGGGATAGATGTACACATTTGCTAATAGATCTACACATTTGCCGATAGATGTACGTGCAGACAGGGATGGGTGAAAACGGAAACTAATACGTATAGGGGACAAAGGAATGTGTATGTGTACACTAGCGCACACTGTGACTTGATCTATAAATAGATACGGAATGGTGTGCATATAAGTGTTTACCCATAATAACAAGCATATGTATATACATGAGGGTATAGGGATAGGGGTATATGTATACATATGTGTATAGGTATGTATGTGTATATACAAATATATAAGTTAACATATATGGGTATATGAATAGACATGAATGTGAGTGTAAAGCAAGTAAAGTAAGGAGGTAAAACATTAAAATCGACTAGGAATTAACGTTGGAGTCGTCACGAGTCGCAATCATGACGCCGAGCCTGATGGTGTTGTTCTCAAGAACGTCCTCAAGCCGACAAAGAGACTTGGCAGCCTAAAGGGAGGTGAGGGAGAAGAAAGTACCTTAAAGTAGTCGGGGGAACGGTAGAAAAAGGGACCCCTGACAACCTTGCCAGCAAATAAGCAAATGGGAGAGTCGAGAGAGGACCAGTGCTCCTGCTGAACGAGACTCATGGCAATGTGCCTAAGTATTAAAACGAAATGAGAGGCAAAACTAACCCCTTTTCAGATCCCCTGTGGCCGTCAAGCCATAGTCTGAGAACGAAACCCTTGATGCCAGCGAGGGTGAAGCGGCTGGTGCTAAGGGGCAGAGTGTGAGTGTCCCTGTAGCGGTACTGAAGCTTCTGAAAAAAAGTGACAAAAACGCGCCAAACCTCCTTGACGCCCCTGACGGTCCACTCCACGCGGAACTTGCCCTCAAAGAAGTCGTCCACGTGGCACAGTTCACCGGTGGAGTAGAGCATCTTCTTTTTATTGACGACCATGCCGTCGGGAGAGATGTAAGGGCCCCTGATGTCCTGAGGGTTCTCAAGGCCAATGAGAATCCTGTCCAAGTCACCGTCCGAGCCCTTATCGTCATGTTCAGACGAGTTTAAAGGGGCCCTCGAGCGATAAAAGGCAGTTTTGCCGTTGTACTTAAGACGGCAACAAGCGCCGCCAAGTTGCGATAAATTTTTCAGGCAATTTACAAAAAATAAAGAATTGCTGCAAAATTTAAGTTTACACCCATCTTTGGAGTCAAATTTAGACTCAAAACGAACACAAATCACTACATTTACGAAAACGAGGCAAAGAATGGCCCTCAGTGTAGCAACAACATACATGTGTATAAAAATATCAAGGAATCCACATCTTACATTAATAACTACTGCAAAATATTAAATAAAAAAGAGTTAGTGGAGTCAAATCGACGTTACTGTGGATCTATTATGGTACCAATGGTGCTAATCGTATGATCTAAGAATGGGAACCAATCAATTGAAGTTTAATGGACACAATTCCAGTGGGAAAACTAAATGAAAATATAACCAGGGCTGACACTTCAGAGTTTTACAGTAGCGTGGTCTCGAAGCTCCAGCTGCTTACACACCCGTTATCATGCGTACTACATGTTATTTTTAAGTCCATAATAGTGGCCACGTGAGTATAAAAATTGTCACTCAATATAATGTAATTAGGTACTACGGATTCCCCTCCATCATGGGAATTTTTACTGGTGTATCTCCAGACCTCATAATGACCTTTTGTATCACTTTAACCCTGGCGCTGGTGGACCTTTTGGTCGTGAAGAACTATACTTCAGTGTTAGATTCACGATCAGCAAATAATTTTATAGAAACCTGGTAGGGGTGTCCTGGTACTTTGACATATGCGATAACGGGTCGTACCACCTTTTGAAGAGGCGGATCAAGGTAAATTGCTGCTTCCACGGCCCTTACCAACTAAGAAATTAAATAAATAAACAGGAGGAAGTTTTTCTAAATAACACGCAAGTGAAGTACTTTTGGTTCATAACATATACATGGACTGCTTTTTGGCTCATAAACACATTATTCAGGCTAACTTTCTTTAAGCTCGGCCCGGTGAGTTTACATGATAGCATAGAAATACAAATGACTGTGAATAAGCCAGTTCATCGCTCTTCAGCTCGTCCTATCGATCCTGCTGTGTGCCGGAGGAGCCGTCAACCTTTTCAACTGCACACTGTGCCTTGAGGGTTCGTTCTCCCCTTTCACAACTTTGATTCAGATAAGCGTGCATTATTAGAGGACAAGTTCGACAAATTTGCCAAAAGGATAAATCTGAGAAAATGAGCGCGTTGAACAATTGATTAAAATGTTGTACTTGCACTAGAGACACTGCAATGCGATTAACTCTCCAATCTATCCTCCAATTAACCATTCTCTTTCGACCTATGACTATGGGCTCGTGACTATAGCTTAGTCTAGTGTGAGCCTGAGGCTCCGCCGAGGTTGCCCTTTGAGGAAGACTTGTACTTTTCAAATTCCTTGGCCCATACACACGGGTTCACAACATCGCTTTGTCCAACACATTCTAAAAGGTCACTCTTGCAGTTCTTGTCCACGCACTTGAGACATGCTTTTTTGCATGGGTCTGGGAAGCACATTGCCTTGCAGCTCTTGATCACGCACCTAATACTGTTGCTGAAGCACTCGACACAGTCCTGCTCTCCATTGTAGAGTCCAGCATCAACGAGTTTGCGGATGAGACTCTCCCTGTAGTTTTCCGGGGTTGCTCCCATTTTAAATACCAACTCTGTTGCCACTTGGGTGAAGAGGGACGAGGTTCTGAAGCTTTTTGCCTTGGTCACTTCCTCGCTCTCGAATTTCATACCTAGCGCATATAGGTAGTCTTCGCTACAGCTGCCACTGGCGCTGACGGGTGAAAGTCCTGCGAAGATGGTGAAAAGGAAAAAGATAATTTGGGCCGTGATCTTCATCTTTGCTTGAAAATAAATGGATTTTTGATATATTTAACGCAAAATTGGATGCTTAGTGGAAGTATATTGGTGTAGAATAGTTTAATGTACAAAGTGAATTGATTTCTATAAAAATATAAAGTGATGAATGCAATGTTTTGGCTTGTTTATTATAGATGGGGATCCGTTGGGTACAGCGAGGAATTTTTTTTTAAAATTTCGATGCTTGCGGCCGCTGTCGACAATTAATTGGCAGACACCGTTGAAAAACAGCATGTTTGATGTACTACAGTTGTGTTAGTAGATGGAAGTCAGGAGACATTAAAATTTTATCCCTAAGTGTGTACATAATTTATAGATTCCCGGGAATGTGTAGCACATAAATATAAATTGTCGTAGGAATCACGAGTAAAATATGTACAATATTTCGTTTCAGTGTATTAATAGTGGGTTTAAGTCCAGGATTTAAAAGTATGAATTTATAGATTTGAACCAAAGCTTTTTGAACATGTTTAAATCGATTTGTCGTGTAAACTACCTTTATATCACTAATAAATATAATCAAATAAAAAATATAACAACGATAATGAATGAAATGGAACAAATATACTAAAATTAGTTGTTTTATTCAAATTAGAACTGTTAAGTGAAAATAGACCTATTTTTCATAAATAATCCATGGAAAATTTATTTTCATGTTTATATATATATACTAAGGCTTATTTAAACAAATATATAATATTTATCAAGTGATATTAATGTATACCATATATTGATGCCTGCCCTATCAAAAACAAGGTAAAAACGCTTATCGATTTATTTAAACGTTTTTTTCCGTTTTTAATGTAGTTATATTAAATATTTAATTATTTTTGATATTTTGAAACATGGATAGCGATTCAATATTTAAACAATTCTTGGCAAGAGAAGATAATGCCGAGTTGAGGCAAATATATGCCCAAGATATGCATCTTTTTGATAGTTCAACCAGTAATAGTCAATTTGCTACCGGTATGAATACACAAGGATTGGGACATATGCATAGCGAGAGGCAAATGAATCTGAACCTGAACTTTGGTATGAAAACAAACATAAAAACTGGTGAATAAACAAAATTTTAGGTTCGGGGCCATCCAGTAGCTTTATAGCACCAAAACACTTGATGCTCGACGAAATAGCGTAAGTTGTTGAGCTCAAATATGACAATAAACGGATAGTGACACTCTGGTGGTGGACGGAGTTCAGTTTAACGAAAACCCAGATATGCCATGGACGCACCTGGCACTATCACAAGAGTTGCTTAAGGGAGTCCAGAACATGGGATTCACAAGACCATCAAAAATACAGCAGTGCGCACTGCCGCTGATACTAAACTCCGGGTATTTAAGTGAGATATTAACGCAAGTTTAGAACAAATTTGATAGCTCAGTCGAAGAACGGATCAGGAAAAACAGCAACATTTGCACTGGCAATGCTGTCAAAAGTAAATGTGAACCTCCCGTCAGTACAGGTAGGAAACTGAAACAAATAAGAAAATGTAGGCATTCTGCCTGTGTCCAACACGTGAACTGGCGACGCAAAACGTTCAAGTAATACAGAAGCTAGGACAGTTCACACAAGTTAAAACATTTCTGGGAGTGCCGCAGTGCCAAAGATGTAAGTAACGGATAATAAATAAGGAATTTAGTCGAGGAGAGCGACAAGTATCACCTGTACGTGGGAACGCCAGGGAAAACAATGGATTTCCTAAAAAAGAAGATTATAAACACTATGGTATGATTGATTAGAATGACAATTGAGTAGAACGTGGGAATGCTAGTGTTGGACGAGGCAGATGAGCTGATAAATCAGCAAAACAACATGGGAACGCAAGTGATGCAGATCAGACACATGCTCAAAGGTCCAGTACAGATAGTACTCTTCTCAGCAACGTTCTCAGACGACGTTTACAAGTTCGCAACGAGAATAGCACCGTCAGCGCACATGATACAGGTATGTTTAAGAGGAATGCCGCTGACTGACGTTCCGCTCAGGTGAAGAGAGAGCAGCTGACGCTGGACTGCATAGACCAGAGGTACATGCTCTGCAAAGACGAAGAAGACAAGTTCAACAAACTCTCGGAAATATACTCGAGCATGATAGTGGGACAGTCAGTGATTTTCGTCAACTCGAGAGAGTCAGCATTTAAGCTGTCGCAAAAAATGAGAGACCAAGGGTAGGAAGATAGAAGATAACAAACACGTAGGCACGCAGTATCGCTGCTATGCGGAACACTGGGACCGAACGCAGGGCCAAATTCAATGACGCCAGAAATCAGAGATAAAATCATGAAGGAGTTCAAGGACGGAGAAACGAAAGTGCTGATATGCACGGACGTGCTTGCGAGAGGAATCGACGTGCCTCAGGTAACTCTGGTGATCAACTACGAGCTGCCCTTGGAGTACTCAGGAGCGAAGAACGTAGAGATGAAGGCAGTGGCCATGGTAAGCTAGAAACTTAGAAAGGGACGCGCAGGAAACATACCTACACCGCATCGGAAGGACGGGACGTTTCGGACTGAAGGGAATGTCAATAAACCTGATAACAGCGAACGAAATGGCACTGGTGGATTCAATAAAGCAGTTTTACAAGTAAGTCGGCCGCAAATCAGCAAAGCGTAGTTGCAATGTGGAGCTTCTCGAGTGTGACCCAGAAGCATTGGAAAACATGGTCAGAAATTTTAGATCATAAAAAGTAAAGTAAAAAAAAAAATAATTTCTGTACATTTAAGCTAATTTGGTTAAGTAAACAATGTATAATATACTTAAGTGCGCCAGAGCAGGTCTGTGTAGAATCCAAGGGTTCCAAGGAGGACCTCTGGACAAAATCGCAATTTCCCAGGGAATTAGAGCACTTGGCACAGCCACAGCAGCTAAAATAAGGGAATCCAACAGTACCCTGAATGACTTTGGACTCCCGGAGTCGAAAGAGTTCTTCGTGCCAGGAATCTCATCAGACCCGTTCTACGTTAGTCAATTAAACTGAAATAGAACCAAATTACAGAAGGATATAAGTTTGCCAAAGAGATGCATAGGATGCGGAGCACATTTCCAGGTTTCGGACCCAAATAAGCCAGGCTACGTGGATTCCAATGTATTGAACGAATCAGGAGGTACGTCAGAAAATGAGTTGAGTCATTGATTGCATAGCTAGAGGGAACTCTAAGCTGCCAAGCATTAGAGGAATTGAAGTGGAAGCTGCTCCGGAAGGCGTGGAAGTAAACCGGGTATGTTAAGTTACACACACATTGAATCGATAGTCTGAATCGGGACGATTTGGAATAAAAAAGAGAAGAGTAGTGTGTAAAAGATGCTATAAACTCCAAGTGAGGAATTAAACACACCTAACTAATTTTTAGTATTACAAGAGACTGGACTCTCAAAGCGAAGTGGAATCTCAACGTGAAACGCTGACAAAGGAGCTGCTGGAATCAGAAAATTTGAAAAGAGACTCAATCAAGAGAGTGATATCAGGAGTAAACAATTTGAAGAAGTTCCCAGTATTGATAACGCAGGAGGAATCGGAAGCAACCACGGTTAAAAATTCATTGAAAATATCGTCAACGTCGGAAATAATTAGCAATATGGCAACAAGAATTAAAAATGACAGCCTAATACTGTTCATTGTTGACTTGACAAACGTAGAAGTGTCAGTGATCCCTGAGCTTTATATAGCACTAAGGAACAGAGCATTGGACGTTAGTAAAGTATGAATCATAGCGTTGTAGGTAATTTGGATAGCGAATAAGTTAGACGTGCTACCGAAGGGGTGCGAAGCGTCAGAGTTAGTTAAATGAAAAATTAAAGGCAAGCAGGATTAAGTCGTGGCTGAGGTCAGTGGTGAGGCACATAGGGAACTCGAAAAGCTTTAATGTGATACCAGTTTCAAGTTCAAAGGGTAGGTGTAGACAGCAACAAACCTTTGAAGGAGTTGGATTTGATCAACTTGAGGCAAGGCTTAAAGAATATTTGAAGGCGGGAGAGCCCAGGAACATATACGTGGTGGGAGCGACAAACGTAGGAAAATCAACATTCGTGGACAGATTTTTGGACTACATCCACTACAAGTAGGCACGCATTGGAAAACGAAAGCAAAATGACCTTAGGCACGTTGGCACTCTGAATTTGAGACGAAGCGTGGGCGGAGCAACGAGGTCAGCAATCCCAGGAACGACCCTGGAGTTTATAGAATTCGGGCTGCCAAAAGGCTTTAAGCTCGTAGATACACCGGGAATACCAATAATATCGCAGCTCCCGTCACTACTGTATAAGCCAGTGGACTTGCTGTCAATATCAATGACAAAAACGATAAACCCAGCGTGTATTAAGCTGGAGGAGGGGAAGTCGCTGCTGATAGGAGGGGTGGCAAGAATAGACCACGTGGAAGGCTCCAGCTGCACAATACAGTGCTACTTCGGCAACGGAGTGACAATGAAAGTCTGCAGGTAAAAAACAAGTATTTCAACAGTAAACAGGAGCGTGGCAAGCGAGGATATAATGAACTACCAAGTGGGATACAAGCTGTACCCGCCGCACTCAAAGGAAGACTACAAGAAGCTAACGCCGTTTTCGAAGTACAGGTAGCCGCGTAAAAAATAAAATGTGTTCAGAGTAACGGTAAATTGCAATGGAACGGGAGCTCTGGACGAGTTTGTGATCTGTGGGCTGGGATGGTTCTCGTTCAACGGAACGGGCCCCAAGATAATAGAAATACGCATACCGAAAGGAATAAACTTTTTGAGGTGAGCCTTCCGAATCATAAAAAGAAAACAGGAGACCCGCAATGATAAGCAGTCCACCCAGGAGGATAGATAAGCCGAATTTCATAAACAGAAGGTGAGAACGAGTAGATATGATTTAAAACAAACACAGGGGAAGAATAAAAAGTATACTGAAGCTGAGGAACAGTATGATAAAGGAATCTGATGCCCCATGAGCTGAATCATAGAATATCCCTCAAAGGGTCCACAGAATATAATGTTCCCGGCATACAAAGTTCTATGTGTGTTCATCAGACAGATATCAAAGCCGTTTGCAAATTATCTAAAGAGAAGAGCAGCACATAACGAAAGATTCAGAAACATCTGTATATACTTCGGAAACAAAAGCTTCGCCTTCGAAAGGTACATATCGAGAAGGTTCTATAACTCGGAAGTGACAGATTGCGACAAAGTAACACTCTCGCCGGAGAAATCAGTCAACATAGGAAGCGAGTTGCTGGGAGAGTGCGTAATATTCGGAGTGGCAGCAGGACTGATAACAGCAGAGTACGTGAGAGGAGCAATAAAGGAGTCCAGAAAGGAAACTAACCTGAGAAGAAGGCTGGATACAATCGACTCCAGGCACGAGGAGCTGGAAAAGTACATCAAAAACGAAGTGTCACGACAGCTGTCGGAGAGATTCCCAGTGGTGTCGGACAGCAAGCAGAGAAGATTTTAAAGCCTAAGAGCACGGAAACTGTAAACATAAGTAACACGCAGAGCAACTAAAGTACATTAAATGAACTTCTCCTGGGTAAGGTGTGGACCCGTGAGCAGGGTAAAAGCGAAAGCATGTAACATATTCAACAACACACCGATGGAACTGTTTTATAAAAAGGGCGCAAACGTGGGCCTGGGGGAAAAGTACGTTCAGATAAAACTGAACAACGGGTCCAAGGTCTACGTCATCGACAAGTCCGATTAGGCGAGAGCGAGCTCGCCGAGGAGCCGACAGAGCACCTCGCTCTCGTCGGAGGCCGCCTTCAGCTTAGCCAGCCGCAGATGAGAGTTGAGGAGGAGCCTGAGGCAGGACGAGTGCGCGAACAGAAGGCCGCGAGCGCCCGCGCCCGAAAGCTTGAACGGGTTCCGCCAACCACTGAATAATCTATCTAAGTACCGTACACCATCCATCTTAGGCACTGCACTATCTATGTCCAGCATCTCGTGAACGTGCTTGAAGCCCCAGTCGTTGATGGCCAGGGCCATCTTTGACCTGAGGTCGGCCGCGACGAGCCTGATGGGAGAGACCTTCTTGAGCAGCGCAGTGGCGCTGAGCGCCTCCAGGCCGTGCGTCGAAATCAGGTACGAGAGGGGCACTGGCGCAGGAAACAGCCGAGAGAGCAGCTTAAAGTCAAGCTGGAACGAGCTGGCGTCCACGTAGACAAACTTGCCGAACCTAACGTCGAACTCGCACCTGATGGCGTCACGGCATATCACGCAGAACGACCGGGCCATGTCGCCGAAGGAGCCGAGGACTGGCTTGTGCAAGTTTATCGTGAACAGGCTCAACTTCAAGTTCTTAGCCATCTCAAACAGAAGGGCCGGGTCGAGGTCCTCAGAGGGCACCTCGGCCGAGGGCGCGTCCTGAGGAACATGGTCGCAGGCGCCGCCGATCCCCCAGGACCAGAGAGTCATCTCGTCCCCCAAGTTTTCAGACGTGGCCACCACCTTGTCGTCCATATCGTCCGGCAGTTCCTGCACGTCCTCGTCCATGTTGACCTGATCCATGTTCTGCTCGCTCGATAAGAGCATCTGCCTGAGCCAGCCGACGTTCTCCTGGTCGCTCGGAATGTCCCTGAGGAGCCTCTTGAAGGTGTCCAGGGTTACCATGGCCCTCGTGTATGTGAACCCGAAGGCAGCCTTGCTCGACAGGTGCACCCAGCCCTCGAGAGAGTGCCAGAACCCGTGCGGCTTCGACCTGTGAGTGAGCTCGTGCCTCCGCTTGGTGTCGGCGAGCGCGAACCTGAGTCCGCAGGTCTCGCACTGGTGAGGCCTGTTTTTGTATAGCGAGCTGATGAGGAATGCGGACACGGTGTTCGGGACCCTGTTGTTCTTCCACAGCTGCGCCGAGACCTCCAGCCTCCTCTCCAGGTCTAGGTCGAGCTTTTCACTTTCCTGCAGCTTGAGCGCGAGGGCGAGCAGGTTCCCGACCTCGGAGACGCTTAGCGGGCCCACGTAGCTGTTCGAGAGCTCCATATTGCGTTCCAGACTCCTGTACTCGGCACCTTCGGTGCCTGTGAAGCCGTTAATTTCCACTATATTTGCGATATCATCTATTTTACCAGTGATTCTGTCCTCGGGCTGTCCCCGGTGGCGGTATCCCCTGGAAAACTCATCTATGTCGTTCAAACTGATTACATCTGAGAGCTGCGAGAGGCAGTTTAAGCCTCGCGTGAGTCCGTCGTCGACGTCCAGCTCAGTTCCGTCGGACGTTTCAAATTTTAGCCTGTCCTGCGATAAGTATATCAAGTTCTTGTGAACTCCCACATTTGAGTAGGCCTCCCCCTGGAACGCGGGGTAATATACGTTTTCATAGTTATATTGGTACTCTGGGTCGGAAGTTTCAGTTTTATGCTCGAATAGCTTCTCGGATAACTTCTTTCGTTTCGTTAGGTAGAAAATACTGGAGAATGGAGCCGAGCCCTGTGGCGCCATCCACAAAAAAGAAACAAGTGACTTTACAAGTTAAAGATGAGTCAACTTGAAAACATCACTTATAGAACAGATTCTATTGCTCAAGATGACATGACCTCACAAACTTCTATGTCATGTTTTACAAATCAATATAAGTGCCTTATTCACCATCAACACAATAATTATAGTACATTAAAAATTAGGGTGTAAATTCCCATGATTGTTTAAAAATGTGTTTGCGTTTTTATCCAGAGATGCTACCGTGATTCCACGTTTTCATTCACGAAGTTCATGAACTCGCTCAGCAGGGAACGACGGTGTTCCGATTTTAACTCTTCGGACGCCTTCGCCTTCTTATTGATATCCAACATTCTTTCCAAGAGTTGGACTATATCTTCCTTCCTTTCACCGCCCCGTTTCTACAACATGTTTGAAGCTAACAAAAGTACCTCTTCTTCGTAGTACTGCTTTATTAGATTCTTCGCTGTGTCCTTATCTATAAAGTTACTCTTATCCATCAGTAATTTCTGATTACTGGCTATCAGTTCCTCGTTCTTTTTCATAATCTGGAGCTGAACCCTATTAGAGGACTCTACACTCCTATGTAGCTCCTCAATTTGATTATTTTTATCGGCCAATTGTCTTTCTAAGAGCGATATCCTCTCGTTTAACGAGTAAATCTAAAAATTGAATTAGTCGTGAGATTAAAATTACACTACCTCCTTCTCCAAGACCGCTTTAAGTTCAGCCTTTGAAATTGCGGCATCCCTTTCATTTCTCAACTTTTCAATAATTTTCTCATAATCCGACTACTCATAAATGTGTGTTATTTTAAATACCTGAATCATTGTGTTAAACTTCATCACCTTCAGATATTCATTTTTCAGATCATTCTCTTGAATTTGAGTTAAATTCTTATCTTGACCCCAAGCTTTGCTAATATCGGTATTGAATTTAGAGTAAGACTCGTCAATTGAGTCCTGTAATAGTTTGGATCCGGTGAATTCCTGGTGATTCTGATTATCTATATTAAGTGTGTTGGCGAGGCAACACATTATATTTGACGATGTTTCAATCCACCTTGAAATCGCTTCCAGATGCAAGTCGTTTATGCTATTACTATGCTTCCAAATTGAAGGTTTCTTTAGAGATAAGTCGTATCTGTTGTAATTAGTTTTTTCCCTGACCAAGTTGAACAATTCTAAATTTAATCAGCTCAAATTAATCATTTACCATTCCAAGTATTTTCCAATTTAGTTGCCATTGTGTACAATATTTCTATTTTATTAAGGTAATTATTAAATGGGAACACATCGTTAGCACTCAAGTCTCTATTTTGTTCTTCGGCTGACTTGGCATCCCCGAAAGGGAATTTGACAGTTTGTGAGACTGATTTTGAGTTTGATACCTTACAAATGGGCGGGTTCATGCCGGAGGCATATTGCGATAGTATTGAGTTGGTAAAGGTATCTAGACTATCATCATGGTCACTCTGCTCCTAAATTATTAATTAAAAAGGGCTAAAATACCTTATTTTCTGGTGTGTTATCATTCTTATCAAAATCTAGAATAAATTCGGGATTCATAATCGATAAAATTTAAAAATTAGTAGTGATTTAATTAAAATGTTGACAGTATGTATCTAAGGAGCGACAAACATTACAGATTTGTGACAAAAGGATGTATAATATATAAAATATCATAAAAATTAAATAATATAAAAGATGTGATTAATTTTAAAATGGAAAATGATCATGTCGTTTCCCCATAGCTGAGAACCAAAAATGGACTAAAGTGATCAAGATTCCTAGCACAATTCAAGTTATTTATAGTAAAATATATGTATTTTTATCATCGCAATCTATATAATGTTTTTTACGGTAAAATTATAGCCTTTTTGTACTATAGTATTAATTTTGTAGACTTTATGGTTGTTTGAACAAATAAAGGAAATGGAACAATACTTTAACAGTTTTGAAGAAAAAGAAGACGACCCAGTGCTATTTGAGCTTGATGTGTATTTAAACAACCCAACCTTGGCAGATATTTTACCAGATTTAGAAAAACTACCGAACAATTTGTCGTTTTTAAAAGAGTTATACAATAAACCTTTTGAAAGATTATTATTTCTTCAGTATCCTCTTGAGTTATCCAATCATACAAACGAGTCTTCCTCAGATGGAAGACCAAGTAAGCTGATGAATTTAAATACATCAGATAGACTCACGTTAACGTCACTGGAGATCGGAGAAAATATACAAAATACAGAGTTAAGCCATAAAAAATCGTATTTGTCAAGGCCAAATGAAATAAACAGGCACAACAATTCACCGCTAGTTAAGTTAAACTACGATATCGGAGCGCCGTATTTGGCAAAGTATAAGTCGTCACCACTGAAAAAGAGCCACAAGCCGTCATTCCTGAGTAGATCACACTCGGACTTTAAAACTTCGCCAAAGTTTAGACCGTCAAGTTTTGAATTTTCGAAAGGAACGACGCTGACGCTGGACTCGACAGTGGCGACCAGCGAGCACGTAATAGACTGTTTGGGCGTTTTGAAAGTAGAGAACACGGAGGAGGGAGTAAAAAGAGAGCTTCACCTCTTGCCAGTAAAGGCAATACTGCAGCTGAGGCCGAAGCTGGACACATTTAACGAGGAGGTAATACCAGGAGAAGAAAACTCAACGGAGCTGTTCTACAACAGAAACATAACGTGGAAAACAGTGGATAATATATTCGTTTCAGACTCGCCAGAGGCGAAGGAGTTGATCGAAATGTTTTCGAGATACGGAAAGGAGCAGAAAGAAGGAGAAGGGGAGGAGATCAGGTTCCTGAACGATAAGGAGATGTACGTCAATTCACTTTGTGTGCCAGTAAACGGGACTTTGCAATCGTTTGGGTCATTTGCAGGAGTGAAGGCAGAAAGAAAAAGGTCGAGTGTGAACAAGGTGACGTACACGAGGATGCTGGACCTGACGCCGAGTCTGAAGTTCATGAAGATGCTCGACGTAAAGCTGCAGCTGAAGCTGCTGCTCTCGCAGAGGTACACGGACTCGTTCTACTCCCTGAAGAGAGACATGGCGCACAATGGGCTGGACGATGAGACGCTGATAGAGATGCTGAAGGAGTTCGCAAAAGTAATAGGAGGAAACTGGGTGTTAAACTCGGAACACGCAATAGAAAACTACACAGAAGAGGACGAGTACACGCAGGAGGAAAGAGAATACCTTATAGGCTGCAGGAACCTGATGCTCTCGCTGCTTAACAGACACACGCTGATGCCGTCGACGCTTAACACGAACACTTCAGTGGGACACCTGACGAGCGAGCAGTTCGTAAACGCATCAGGACTGCCGCTGGTGCTAGTGAACGAAATCCTGGCAACAATAGCGAGACCGCAGGGCAAGTTCTGGGTGCCTAAGCTGGACAAAGACGAGTATTTTTGCCAGAGGTACCCGCAGGTGGTCAACGCGTTTCAGAAGTACTGGAGCGAAAACGTGTCGAAGTCGGCGAACGCAGTGCAAAGCTTCAAAATTAACTCGAGAGTTAACCAGATAGTGAGAAACATAATGATCAAAAGATCAATCTCAGGACTCATCAAGGACAAGATATGCACACACGAGGCAATAATGGAGCACCTGGAGTCTCTGGGATACTCGCAGCACCACGAAAACGTAGAGCCGATACTGGACCAGGTGGGAGTGTGCCTGAACAAGAGACTGTGGACCTACAAGAGCACAAACGCGTTCCTGACGAGCCTGAAATCGCTGGTGACCACGAAGCAGAGAGTGCAGCAGCAGCACCAGGTGCCGAACTTCGTGCTGAGGAGAATATACAAGTACACACTGTAGAAACAGTCGTCGCCAACAGCACGCAATGTAGTACACAATACATAGTACACATTATATAGTATGCATTATATAGTACGAATACAACAGGTGATTCTAGGTCTGTAATGTGCACATACCATGTGTTGTAGGTATTTAGGTGTGTATCTTTATCTAGTTACACGTGAGTAGATTTTGCATTTGCGTGTCAATGAGGGAATGTGGATAAAGTTAAGAGTAAACAGTGGATTAATTAAGACAAAAGGTAGTTTATCAAATTAGTCACTTTTCTGACGAGCCCTTACAGCAAGTATGGATACAATGAGAAGAAGAACAACCAGAGTGGTGGCATAGTTGTGTTTCCTAATGTACGTGGAAAAGGCGCGATATTTTCCCCCAAAGTAGCGTCTGCGAGGCTGAGGAGCCTTAGCGTCGCAGGTGACACTTTCCACACTCGGAACGTTTCCAGTGTCACTCTGACCAATAGAGGAAATCTTCTCGTCAACCCTAAGAAAGGTTAGAGCCCAAGGAAACTCACTTGAAAGTACCACAATCATGGTCAAGGAAGCCAGAGAAACAAGAACAAGAGGTACCAGAGCATTCGCCTAAAACGGAGTTAAGGCTCGAAAAAGTACCGTTCCCGAAGCAGGAGTAGGTAGGATCACTGCAAGGAAGAAGAAGAGAAAGCTTCCACATGTCATTGAAGACCAAATTGTCCAACTTAGATCCGCCGTAAAGCATAATGGAGTCTAAGTGTTTGGTTAAAGGGTACGAAACGAACCGTAGACGTAAAAGAGGAAGGAGTGCCCGCGCTCCAAAGGCTTCTCGAAAGAAGCAGGAATTATGGTCCACTTGTCAGAGATAGTATCATAATTCCACACATCACTGAAAATAATGAGGCAGGAAGCAAATTGAAACCAACTTGAAGCAGCGATGAGCGTTGTAGCTATAGTTGCAGCCTCCAAAGTAAACAATGGCCCTTCCCATCCTTATCCCAGTGTACCCTAAACCCACGAGTAACACCAAATGTGATGACATCATATTTATGGGACTGCAGACGCTAATAAGTTATTACCTTCTGCTGGAGGAGGTGTAACGTGAGACTTGGATTTAGTCCATTTATTGTAAGCCAAATCATAAATCCACCTACAAGAAACTTTACAGAGTACAAATTTACATTCCGTCGTTGCAAGCAGCTAAATTATTGATGACTCGAAGGTGTTAACTTACCGCTGTAACTGTATCCACCAAACAAGTATAATTTATTATCGGCCTACGAATCTATATTCATCATGTTCACTTACGTAAATCAGGGTTGATGATTCCCTCGGAGATGGGTTTAAAAAAAGATTTTTATCTGAATTTAATCTATAAACTGAATTAAATTACCGTCGCTCAGTAAAGTGAACTCCGCGAAAGTCTTATAGGTCTTATATTCGGGATCATACTTAATATTGATATCTATCTTGTACAGATCATTTAAATATAAGCCGTCCTAAATTAAAAGTTAGAGTGCCCGAAAACATACGTCATTGTACCCGCCGAAAACAAATATTCTATTCTTCCCGTCAGTAGAAGCTGAATGACCAGTTCTACTTGGGAACTCAAAATCATTGGAAGGAACGACTTTACTCCAATTCGATGTTAAAGTATCTACACAAATTATATTTTCGATCGGAACTAACCGAATCGATATATGTTATTGAGAGTCCCGTTGTCATTGTGTCCTCCGATCACGTATAAAGAGGATCCCAGTTTGGTGATAGTGGCGCCGGAACGACGTGACGGGAAACTCCCGTTTGCACTCACAATTGACCAGTCTAAGTCCGGGTCATTTAGAACGAATAAATTATTTGTGTATTTTCCTACATTTTTTAAATGAAACTGGGTTCAAAGAGCAAAGATTTACCGTCAATTTCACCTCCGAACATATACTGAGAATTATTTGCCGAGGTGGCCGCAAATTTGAATATTTTACTCCCTAAATATTTCAATTTATTTTTGAGTTCCAAACGTACCAAATTGACCTGATTTTAACCTGGTCCACTTAAGATTACAGGTCGCGTCCCTAGCAAAATGTGCTAGTAGAAGCAATGTAATCAAATGTATTAATTTAGTGATTTTACACATTTAAACTTTAAAAAATCAAATAAATTAAATAAAAGTCATTTTAATTTGTAAAAATAATTCCGATATCAAATGAATTAACAGAATGTGTAAATCCGTTAACCATTTAAAAATTTATATATAAATTTAAATAAAGATAAAATACAATATAGGTTACTGGATATGTTCCGATAATAAAATACAATATAAATACAAAAATTAAAAGGAATAAAAATAGTTAAAAGTTAAATGTGTAAAACTCTCCACATAATAAGTCATTTGGAGTAGAATTGCAAAAATACCTTAGAATCACAACGTTTTATTTAAGAATAACCCGTGTAATTCATTATACATTTAGTTTTTACAAGTGCCTTGTTTATTATTGCTATAGAATCCTATTTTGTAATTTAATACACATTTGAGTATTATAACATAAATTCTTATATTTATATTTGAAAATGAGAAATGATTTTAATATTTTTAATAAACATTTTGTTTTATTTGAATTTAATGACTAGAATTTGTGATTCTAGCTTGGTCAGTACAAACGTAAGTTTAACATAACGTCCTAATTAGATTTTTTAGCATAAATTAGGATCGGGGTTATCGAGAGTGTCATTAGATCGACTGTGTAAAAAGATAACAGAATCCAAAACACCGAACACCTGTAAAATAGTTTCATGTATAGGAGCAAATGGGTGGAAACAGAGATTGCTTCTTGAAAAAAGTTTCGGCCTCGATCCAAGTAAATCGTCAACACTAAGTGGGCCCCTGAGACCAAGTGAGTGAGCACAGTTTAAACGATAATATAGGAAGCGATTTATGGGAACTTAAAGCTCCAGGCGGGCCGAGTTTACTGCTGGATTCAGAGATGCCAAACTTTGAAAATGAAGTGAGAAGTAACGTGGACAACAGTTCATTCATTAAGCTCTCAGCACTGTCAAGCTGTATATACGTGTTTTTGAACGAGAGCGATTTTGACGTAAATGACGGAGAAGTTAAATTTGGATCAAACGTAAAAAGGTTTTTTGAAAAATTGTCAAAAAGAATACAATTTGAAGCGGGAGGAAGGGATAAGAAGATAAAGAACATGTTCATAGTGTTCCCGGATTTTAAATCGTTTGAAAAAAAGGTACGTGATTTGTCAAAAAGGAAATAATAGGTGAAAATGACAAAATTGAATCGAGGTAAACTGGAAAAGGAGCTGACAGTCTACTTTCCAAAGAATTTGTATATAAAGCAGTTTAACGATAAACTGGATTTCTCAAAAGATTTGAAGGCAACATCTACATTGACCGTGCAAGGTACCCGGTAGTTACAATCACAAATGATTACTAATAGAAGTCGCGCAAGTACTGAGGTCGTTTTCGTCTAACAGACAGCTAGCATTGGCACTGGACTACCTGAGCACTAAATCGTTTCAAAACATGAGCGTAAGTGTGCAAAAAAATAAATGAATTAGAAATTCGTTGACGAATCGCTGGAAAAGGCGCTGAAAAACGAGAAGGTGGAGGAGTTTGCGAAAACGTACCAAGCACAGGTGTTGGACTCTAGAATAAGCTACTATACTCTGGCGATGCAGCTTCTGGTTAGTTAGGCCCCTATTTTATAAACTTGTGATCAGGGAAAGAACGTTCCAGTGAACCTGTTTGAAGTTTCGAATTCGTACAGCGCAAAGTTGTGCATTGAAAGGTGAGTGAAGGAGCTAATGTCCGACAGTCTAGTGAAGAACGTCGAGAAGGAAATGAGGCTGGAGTTTGCAAAGTACTACCTGGAGAATAGTAAGACTCTGGACATAAAACTAGCAGTCGATCAGGTAATGAGAATCTTAAAAATATGAATCTGCATAAGAATAACAAATATGTATAAAATTGACGAATATCCATAAAAATAACGAATCTGTAGTTTATCCACAAATACAAGTCGAGAATGGAGAGTATATTCCCATACCAAGCACAGTCTGAGTTTGGAGCAGTAGTAGAAAACACGGCGCACCGGCTGGAAAACTATATGTACCACGTGGACGAAATCTATAGGAAGTTTCCGAATAAGTCAGACGGGGTAACTGACCGGCGTTACAAGAATGTTCAGGGGGAGAAGAGCGACAAGGCGTTGACGGAAATAAAGAAGAAGTTGAAGGGGAGCAAAGTAGGAGTGTTCGTGCGGCTTCTGGGAGTAATGAGAGGCGAGGGAGATGGAAAAACGAAGGTCGTGTTCAACAAAATGTTCCTGAACCAGTACCTCCCGTTTTCACTGCCAGTGGTGCTGACGCTAGGGTAAGTGGCACAAATGAGCACCTAATAGCGGTATGCCACAGGTACAGCAACGACAGGAACCTGGTCGACGACGGATCGGGAACAGGAGTGATGGCGCCGAGATTCAAAATACAGCCAATAATACACCTTAACGTGCCTCTGTAAAGTAATAAGCAAGTATACATGAATAGGGCCAAAGACCTTAGTAAGACCAATGTGGCAATATTCCCAAGTTTAACCCCTGGGCGGGATTATCCTACCGTCAGGGAAGTTAACCTAAGTGGAGAGTAAGATGAGATTAAAACAAACGCTTCCATGAACCAAGTGCAGCTTGCGAGCCTTGATCCCAGCCTCCTTAACAGTGAGTTTTCTGGGCCAAAGAGCACAGCACTTATCCTCCTAAGTTAAGATAGAAAGACCGTGAAACTAACAATATCCTTCTTTTGACCCACTGAAAACCACTTAAACGACTGCTTGGAGGCGCAGTTGCCCCCGTAGTTCACGCCCCTGAACGCAGTAGTGACTGAACGGACGAACCAGCAAGACCCATCGCCAGTGAGAACCCATCCTAATAAAAAGTAATAAGTGAGCGTTCGTACCTTCGGGGCACTCGAATGAATAGTCGCGCACGTAAGACACGTCTCCGCAGCTGTAAATTCAGTGAAGATAGCCACAAACCTCCCGTGATCCTTTACGGCTTCAGACTCCTCCCTTTTAATCTTCTCGTCTAGTTTACGCATCTCCTCGGAGTCGATGCTGTTGAAAAACGTAAACATAGGCATCGATTACCTCTTAATTTTAGCGATCTGAACATGAAATGAAGTGATGAAGGCGGCCATACCACATCGGCCTGAGTCGGAACGGACTCACTGGCCATTTTTAATTTAGAAGCGAGGTCTACAACGAATTCAGCCAATCTGAAGTTCAGCAACTTTTACCTTTGAATATATCAGTTTGAGACTCTAAAAATATTGTTAATGGTAAATTGCGAAGAGAATGAATGTAAGGATGTCACATACCGAAATCAGATTTATTAAGAGAATACGAGGAATGTGTAAGGAAGGTTGCAATAAAAACAATATAAAAACTGCTAATATCGGTGGTAATTGACATGATGTTAAATTAATTTGTGAAAAATTGGTTATACACGTTCAATTTTGGTAATTTAAGTTGAAACAAAATTTATTTATTAGCACATTTAAACCATATTTATAAATCTTAAAATAAATATTAAAAGGAACAAAACATGAATAAAATATTAAAATTTAAGAGCCGTTTTTGAAAATTTTTTACGACATCTAGTTGTCCCTTATGGTTTATGTGGTAGTATTATTACAAAGTTATTTTTATTCAACTATGGCTTATAATTGCTCTATATATAGTTTCTATTATCTATCTTCTATATATTTGTGAAATGAAATTTAATATACCTCCTGAGGTCAGGAAACATATTCCAGACGGCTGTAACATAGACTTAAAAACATACTTAACTATGGAATATGTTGCAAAATCAGTATCTAAGGTAGGTTTATTATCCTCATTTTTATTAGGAAGGGAACCCCTTTGAGTTTAGGCTGAAGATTCACCCTCAAAACCACAAGCTTCCATTTCTGGATTCCAATCACAAATTATACAATTGTTACCAGTTTTTAAAGAAAAATCAAGAGCATTACCTCTACGGATGTGACAAAGAACAGGTTCCTGAACTTCTACATGAGCTATACGAACAAGTGTTTCTGACCGAGAAGCACGTTGACACAAAAGTAAAAACTCCAGTTGACAAGATCATCGAAGGTTACTCAGACTCAGAATAATTAAGGATGTGTTGTAAATTAGCTACAGATGTAAAATTAAATCCAAAACGTTAAAGCTTATTTAAAGAAATTTATCATTAAACATTGCTGCAGCGATGGCGGCGCCTTTCCCTGAACCATCGTCTGAAGGCAATAAAACTACATTACCCTTAAGATCAGGCCTTGTCACAGTGTCAATATAGTACTGTAATTTGTTTCTGTACCATTCGTTTTTAATGTACAATGATCCGTCGATGGCGGCTGTCGCCCTGGATCTAACATATGCCTTAGCTTTTCGAGCCGTAGCACAAATAGAAGCTGCTGCAAATCCAGCTGATCTCGCAAAAGCAGCCTCTGAAATCTTTCTGAGTCCTACTAAAGCTTCGTAATTTAAATCTACATCCCAAGCTCTGCGAACAACCTCATTAGTAATACGCCAATCCTCAGTATTGTCATTTAAAATTACACTAGCATCTTCTGAAGTAAATGTTCCGACAACCCACATTTTCGGGGGAGCCTTCTCCCTTAGATAGAGGATCATATACCTCCTTATGATTTCACCGAGATATGCTCCAGAAACAAGTTTCTCGAGTTTACCACGGCCTCTGTTTGATGTATAATAGTCGATTTCGTAGTCAACGGGAGTAAATGGCAATTCCTTGTCAAAATTACCACATTCGATGTTGATGACCCTTCCGACGTAACCGAACCGATCATATTCATCTTCCTCGTAACAGATGTTGAATCCGGTTCCAAGAATAACGCCTATTTTACAGGGGGGATAATCTTTTGGTTTCTGGTAAGCGCAACACAAAAGAGTACCGACGGTATCATTTAAAATTATGGATACCTTAGCATTTATTTTATTACGTACAAATGCTTCATCCATTAAAACGCCAACGTCTTTACCTTCAACTTGATCATTCGTAGCTCTACCAGTCTCAAAATCCTTAGTCCAATCCAATAAGATGGCATTGGAGTGTGAAAGCATAGTACATGGGAATGAAAATGTAAAACCAACATTGTAAGGTACACTTGGTTCTGGATCGTCTCCCGACTCCCTAATAACTTGACCGATCTTCGTAGCAAAATGATCAAAAAGTTCAGTTGCAGTAGCTTTCTGATCAAGTAAACCTTTTGGGCCAAGAGCACTTGAATAGCGCAAACTAAAAGTAGACTGGTTACGATGCATCTTTCCACTTCCATCTATTAATATACGAACGGCCCTAAAATTCGATCCACCAAAATCAAGAGCATAATAAGACCCCTTCTCATTTCCCGTTGGAACATTAGGAATAAATGAATCAAGCATCTTAAAAGAACACTCATTTGGGAGCCATAAATTCCTATGCCGCTTATGAGCTTTTAGCCCATTCATTAACTCTGTATAAAAACTCATTGACATATCAATCAAGTCATTTAATGATACAGTTAAATGACCTACTATTTGCTCGAGCCTAACTTTCGGGTCGGAAGACAATATAGTATGCGATGCGGTATCTCCATAATATAATTCCACCGCTTCTCTAATCAATGACCCGGCGTTAGTCATTTTTAAAGGGATCAAAAAGGGGAGATAAAAAGAAGAAATGGTGTAATAGGTAAATTTAGCAAGAGATGGGGTAATAACAAGGGAGAATAATGTTAAATTAATATTGAATAACCAAAATGTGAAGTATTCATCACCTTTGTATACTTTTATTACAATTAAACATCATTAATATAAAATTCGATGGTTCAATATTCATAAAAATTATATATTTTACACATTTTTTATCAACAATATTGTCTTAACCTTATAATTTTATTATTCAACCAAATGAGTTATTTCATAATTATCTGAGCCACATTTGTATTATATATGACCCTAAAGATATTTATTGTTATGAACAATTATCTTCTTTTGTTATATAAATTACCTAATTAGAAAAATTGAATAAATTTGTGTTATTTATATAGAAGGTTGTGTTACACTAATTTAAGAACTCTTATTAACAAAATATTTTTTTAATAATCTTTAAAATTATATATATTATTTATGTTTATACTTATAACCAATTATTAACGTCACACACCCATGTGTAAATCTAATACTTCAATTTTTTACATTTTCGTTATTAGTATTATTAAGAATTAGTTAAATTTGAATATTAAAATAATATGTACTTATTAACGTGACAGATATTAATCATTTGTTGATTCCAAATGGAGTTGACTCAATTTTTCTTTTAAAAGTTTATTTTTCATAAACTTGCGATATTTAGCTACATACCATTTTGGATGTGCTCTCCTATTTAACCTGTGATTCGATCTCGTATGTAATATTTCGTGTAAAGGGAGGTTCATAATTAGAGAGGCACCTTCATTCACGTGAGGAAATGGATTAATCGATGATTTGTGATCAAAAGTAACAGTTTTCCAATAATCTGATTCTTTAATTAAATTCTCTAACTTATTAAACCTAAAATCAAATGTTTTAGTCAAAATAGTTAAGTATACCTAAATTGTGTTCTTGGAATATCCAAATTTATTTTAGGAGTTGAATTATCATTTTCCAAACTTATAATCCTTGATATATGTTGAGATGATATAGTATGTTCGGTGTCCAAATCATTACCAATAAATCCATTTTTTTGTATGTTTCTAGAATCGAGAACGTTGTAAAGGTAACTCCTAATATATTCAGTATTAGCCATTACAGGTTTAAAGTATCTCTGTTCATTTTTATAGTACATGTTAGAAATAAATGAACCCCCTATAAATTAAATTATTTAACATAGGATAAATTACTTGGAGCAGGCCATGATGAACGAGCGTCCTTATTGTATGTATTTTTTGAAGGCAACATTTCAGAACTAGTAATTGTGCCATTATTCCATTTCAATAAATTCATATCGTTTAAAATAGAAGGTTGTTTAACGGGACCCCAACGAGGTTTAAAAAGCTCATTGGTACAGTGGTGATACAAACCGCGCTTCCTTCTTCTACCAAATATATTTAAAAGAACACCACTTATAGGAAATAAAAGTCCCCTATGCCCTCCGCGAGTCATGGTAAATAATCATATACATATAACGTGAATGATAATTATTGGGTGTGTGTGAATTACATTTGATTGAACATTGCTGCGGCGATGGCGGCACCTTTCCCCGAACCATCGTCTGAGGACAACAAAACTACATTGCCTCTGATTTCTGGAGGTGTGACATTATCAATAAAGAACTGTAATTTGTTTCTGTACCATTCATTTTTAATGTACAGGGAACCGTCTACAGCTACGCTAGCTTTGGATGAAACGAATGCCTTTGTTTTTCTGGCCGTTGCACAAATAGAAGCTGCAGCATACCCAGCTGATCTTGAAAAAACAGCTTCACAAATTTTTCTTAACCCAATTAATGTGTGTTTGGGCAATTTAACATCCCATGATTTAAGGGCGACTTCTTTCGTCACAATTAAGTCGTCAGTTTCATCGTTTAAAATTAAACTGGCATCCTCAGAACTAAACGAACCAACTTCCCATAGCTTCGGGGGAGCCTTCTCCCTTAGATAGAGGATCATATACCTCCTTATGATTTCACCGAGATATGCTCCAGAAACAAGTTTCTCGAGTTTGCCACGGCCTCTGTTTGATGTATAATAGTCGATTTCGTAGTCAACGGGAGTAAATGGCAATTCCTTGTCAAAATTACCACATTCGATGTTGATGACCCTTCCGACGTAACCGAACCGATCATATTCATCTTCCTCGTAACAGATGTTGAATCCGGTTCCAAGAATAACGCCTATTTTACAGGGGGGATAATCTTTTGGTTTCTGGTAAGCGCAACACAAAAGAGTACCGACGGTATCATTTAAAATTATGGATACCTTAGCATTTATTTTATTACGTACAAATGCTTCATCCATTAATATTCCTACATCTTTCCCTTCAACTTGATCATTCGTAGCTCTACCAGTCTCAAAGTCTTTTGACCAGTCCAACAATACAGCGCTGGAGTGTGAAAGCATCGTACATGGGAATGAAAATGTAAAACCAACATTGTAAGGTACACTTGGTTCTGGATCGTCTCCCGACTCCCTAATAACTTGACCGATCTTCGTAGCAAAATGATCAAAAAGTTCAGTTGCAGTAGCTTTCTGATCAAGTAAACCTTTTGGGCCAAGAGCACTTGAATAGCGCAAACTAAAAGTAGACTGGTTACGATGCATCTTTCCACTTCCATCGATTGATATACGAACGGCCCTAAAATTCGATCCACCAAAATCAAGAGCATAATAAGACCCCTTCTCATTTCCCGTTGGAAAATGAGATATATATGAATCAAGCATCTTAAAAGAACACTCATTTGGGAGCCATAAATTCCTGTGTCGTTTGTGTGCCTTTGGACCATTGATAAGTTCTGAATAGAAATTCATGGACATTTCTGCCAATTCATCAAATGAAACAGACAATTGGTTGATAATTTGATTGAGCCTAACATTCGGGTCGAAAGAAAGCGTGGTATGCGATACAGGTTCGCCTTGATGGCAAAAAGTTTCTCTCAAAATTGACCCTGAATTGCTCATTCAAAAAATAGGTAAAGTGTTGCGATAATATAGATTAACAAGGATTATTTTGAACATCAAAAGGGATGGGGTTGCATTTTTGCATTTTTTAAAATTAATTAAAATAAAGCTTTTAAAAAATTTATTTAGTATTAAACATCATTAATATAAAATTCGATGGTTCAATATTCATAAAAATTATATATTTTACACATTTTTTATCAACAATATTGTCTTAACCTTATAATTTTATTATTCAACCAAATGAGTTATTTCATAATTATCTGAGCCACATTTGTATTATATATGACCCTAAAGATATTTATTGTTATGAACAATTATCTTCTTTTGTTATATAAATTACCTAATTAGAAAAATTGAATAAATTTGTGTTATTTATATAGAAGGTTGTGTTACACTAATTTAAGAACTCTTATTAACAAAATATTTTTTTAATAATCTTTAAAATTATATATATTATTTATGTTTATACTTATAACCAATTATTAACGTCACACACCCATGTGTAAATCTAATACTTCAATTTTTTACATTTTCGTTATTAGTATTATTAAGAATTAGTTAAATTTGAATATTAAAATAATATGTACTTATTAACGTGACAGATATTAATCATTTGTTGATTCCAAATGGAGTTGACTCAATTTTTCTTTTAAAAGTTTATTTTTCATAAACTTGCGATATTTAGCTACATACCATTTTGGATGTGCTCTCCTATTTAACCTGTGATTCGATCTCGTATGTAATATTTCGTGTAAAGGGAGGTTCATAATTAGAGAGGCACCTTCATTCACGTGAGGAAATGGATTAATCGATGATTTGTGATCAAAAGTAACAGTTTTCCAATAATCTGATTCTTTAATTAAATTCTCTAACTTATTAAACCTAAAATCAAATGTTTTAGTCAAAATAGTTAAGTATACCTAAATTGTGTTCTTGGAATATCCAAATTTATTTTAGGAGTTGAATTATCATTTTCCAAACTTATAATCCTTGATATATGTTGAGATGATATAGTATGTTCGGTGTCCAAATCATTACCAATAAATCCATTTTTTTGTATGTTTCTAGAATCGAGAACGTTGTAAAGGTAACTCCTAATATATTCAGTATTAGCCATTACAGGTTTAAAGTATCTCTGTTCATTTTTATAGTACATGTTAGAAATAAATGAACCCCCTATAAATTAAATTATTTAACATAGGATAAATTACTTGGAGCAGGCCATGATGAACGAGCGTCCTTATTGTATGTATTTTTTGAAGGCAACATTTCAGAACTAGTAATTGTGCCATTATTCCATTTCAATAAATTCATATCGTTTAAAATAGAAGGTTGTTTAACGGGACCCCAACGAGGTTTAAAAAGCTCATTGGTACAGTGGTGATACAAACCGCGCTTCCTTCTTCTACCAAATATATTTAAAAGAACACCACTTATAGGAAATAAAAGTCCCCTATGCCCTCCGCGAGTCATGGTAAATAATCATATACATATAACGTGAATGATAATTATTGGGTGTGTGTGAATTACATTTGATTGAACATTGCTGCAGCGATGGCGGCGCCTTTCCCTGAACCATCGTCTGAAGGCAATAAAACTACATTACCCTTAAGATCAGGCCTTGTCACAGTGTCAATATAGTACTGTAATTTGTTTCTGTACCATTCATTTTTAATGTACAGAGAACCGTCTACTGCTACACTAGCTTTGGATGTTACGTATGCCTTAGCTTTTCTAGCGGTAGCACAAATAGAAGCTGCTGCAAATCCAGCAGATCTTGTGAATACTGCCTCTGATATTTTCCTAAGTCCTATCAAGGACTCGATGGGAAATTCGACTTCCCATGATTTAAGAGCTACTTCTTTCGTCACAATTAAGTCGTCAGTTTCATCGTTTAATATTAAACTGGCATCCTCAGAACTGAAGGTACCAACTTCCCATAGCTTCGGGGGAGCCTTCTCCCTTAGATAGAGGATCATATACCTCCTTATGATTTCACCGAGATATGCTCCAGAAACAAGTTTCTCGAGTTTACCACGGCCTCTGTTTGATGTATAATAGTCGATTTCGTAGTCAACGGGAGTAAATGGCAATTCCTTGTCAAAATTACCACATTCGATGTTGATGACCCTTCCGACGTAACCGAACCGATCATATTCATCTTCCTCGTAACAGATGTTGAATCCGGTTCCAAGAATAACGCCTATTTTACAGGGGGGATAATCTTTTGGTTTCTGGTAAGCGCAACACAAAAGAGTACCGACGGTATCATTTAAAATTATGGATACCTTAGCATTTATTTTATTACGTACAAATGCTTCATCCATTAATATTCCTACATCTTTCCCTTCAACTTGATCATTCGTAGCTCTACCAGTTTCAAAATCCTTAGTCCAATCCAATAAGATGGCATTGGAGTGTGAAAGCATAGTACATGGGAATGAAAATGTAAAACCAACATTGTAAGGTACACTTGGTTCTGGATCGTCTCCCGACTCCCTAATAACTTGACCGATCTTCGTAGCAAAATGATCAAAAAGTTCAGTTGCAGTAGCTTTCTGATCAAGTAAACCTTTTGGGCCAAGAGCACTTGAATAGCGCAAACTAAAAGTAGACTGGTTACGATGCATCTTTCCACTTCCATCGATTGATATACGAACGGCCCTAAAATTCGATCCACCAAAATCAAGAGCATAATAAGACCCCTTCTCATTTCCCGTTGGAACATTAGGAATAAATGAATCAAGCATCTTAAAAGAACACTCATTTGGGAGCCATAAATTCCTGTGCCGTCTATGAGCATTCAAACCGTGCATAAGCTCCGAGTAAAAGTTGTGAGATATATCCTTCAAATCATTAACTGTTACAGTCAATTGTTTCAGGATTTGCTCAAGTCGTAAATCGGGATTAGAGATCAATAGAGTGGGAGCATCGGACTCACCTCTATAAATCTCAACCGCTTCACGAATCAATGTACTTGCGTATGACATCTTTGAGAAGGTCAGTTGGTTGATTAGTTTAGGTTTGTTTATTAAGTAACCAAACGATAAATTATTTCAAGAGCTGAAATGTTATAATTTCGTTTTAGCAAAAGTTATATCAATGATTAGATAAATCTAAAAAGTATTTGGTAAATCTATTATTTGATAAGAAACATGAAATTAATATTAAGATCTTTTTTATTGCGAATTTAAGCCTTTATTATCAAAATAACGAAAGGTTTGATTAAAAATAATGAGATCTGGTGTGTCGCGTAAGATGCAAAAAGGTAACTAGATCTTAACAAATAGATTTGTGAATTAATTTTTTTAATCTATGTAAATGTACACAAAAGACGATAGTACAACAATCCGTAAATAAATAAAAAACTCTACAAAACAGTTTAGTGTGTGTAAGTGAAGATCTGATGTTTATTTTAAGTGATTTGGAGAACCACACTAAAAGTACGGGCGTGGCAATATTTATAGTTGGGCTCAGCCACTTTGCCCGGACTGTCTCCTAATGTTATGATATCATGGTAGAAGGTTATATATGTTTAAAATATACTTACTTGTTATATTAAATAACATGAATCGGTTCGATAGCTCTGAATTTCAATTTGAAAATAAACTGATCAAAGTTCCCAAATTGAAAAGAAATACTAGTTGCACATTCAGGATTCCTAAGCCTAATGGAATTTGCAATACAAATATAGGTTCGAAAATAATTTAATATTTCTGTATTTTAACCTTCAGCATGTTATTTGGATCCTGCACATTCAAACACCGGAGATGCTGCGCTGGCCGAAAACCAGCACTCTGTGAACGTACGGTCTCCCTTCAAGAATCTGATAGAGAGGAACATAGAACACGTGGAAAAGCTGTATGAAGTGAGAATGTCGCTACAAGAGGTGGACGACGACTACAAGCTGATAGCGTCCGGAGTAAAAGCAGAACAGTCAATAAACGAAATTCTGAACATATGCAGGAAGAGTAACGTGTACAACTTTTATTTGTGCTTCCCAGTAAGAGGAGAAGCCTTCCACAAAAAATTTTCGGAGTTTAAAAAGGATGTACTGTATAAGCTGGGTTCGTGCCAAGAAACTCATCTTAATCTTAGGAGGAAATGCGTCGTTTGAAAAGAGGCCGCACATAACACTATCCCTAGTTAACCTGGTAACCGACTCGGACGTTGAACTGGTGGTGAGAGCACTGCAATCGACGTCAATAGCAATCAAGTCAGTGCCAAAGAGCCAGAGGGACCCGGACCTGGAAGAGTACTCAATAGACCTGGAAGGACTTGACGTAGTCAAGTATAAGGGAAAGTACGCGAAGAGGAGCGTCCTGATGAGCAATGTCACACTGAGCGAGACGCTGGCAGATATCGCAACCGAGTTTCAAAGTACCCTGAACAAGAGCGTTAACACGCTAATCAGTAGCCATCAGAAGAGGAAAAAGATATCCAGGTCAGACAGGATATCGAACTTGACGGAATCGCAACTGGCGCCGAAGGGAATATTCCTGACGCGAGGAGGAAACATAGAAATTACATTCACAGATGTACCACTGGTGGACCCGAAGGCCTGTGCAAGTGGAGAGGGCGAGGGTGACCAGGAAGGAGCAGAGTCGATGCTCGATGTGCACAAAAGCAATAACAAAGGCAGGCCAGAGGATTTCAATCACGGAGAACCCTCGAATGAAGGTCTACTCAGCAGAGAAGATGGAGTTGGCAGAGAGGGAAGGCTCGGAAATGACCGCACTGAGCCCTGGGGGAACGGCAGCCTCAGGACCGACGGAAGGGCTGAGGAACGTAGTGCACAAAAGGAAGGGGCAGGAGAGGGGACTGAAAACAACGAACACCACGGAGACAGCGAAGACGACGAAGTCTACGAGTTTGACACGGCAGTAAAGAATAAGCTGCACGTGACGCTGATGAGGCACCAGCAAGTAGGACTGCTCTCGAACATGAAGTTCGCGTCGAAGGGGCACGTGGTGTGCGCGGAGCTGAGGCCGAGGAACGGAGAAACCTGCAGCTTCACAGCCTACAACAGCAACGAGCTGGCCTCGTTTGTGGGAAACAGGTTCGACAACAAGGAGCACGAGGACGTCGCGACGTCGCAAATACCGGGCTCGCAGCCGCCTAAGCTGCCGACGCACTACCTCGTGGACGCGGAGACGGAAAAGATGGACGAAAAGGAGGAAAGATTCGTATTCTGGATATAAGCAAGTAATATGGTTAAAGCCTAAGTGAGTCAGTGATAGTTAGTGCGAGAGCGCCAGGAAAAAGGGGCTTCTTGGGCACGATTTTGAAGTTGTTCCTCTCGTCCTCAGGGTCAGGGTCGTACCACTCCACAGGGACGCCCTCGGAGCCCTCGAGCAAGTTCTTGGCAGTGGACCAGCTGAACCGAACGATGTCAGGAAACCCGAAAACCTTGTCCATGTTCCCAGTTAAAAACTCCTTAGTGCTAGGGTCTGAAACGTGAGAGTGTGAGAACGCGTGAACACGTGAAAGTGCATTAGTAAGCATCAGAATGTGTGAGTGATTTAAGAAAACAGTAGCAAAAATGGGTAAATATATAGATAAACTAGCTGAAAAAGCAGAGCTAAAAAAATATATAGTAAAACCAGATGAAAAACTTTAATACAAATATGTCAACTAACTGAAAAAGCAAAGCAGAGCTAAAAATATGAATAGACTAACCTCCAGGGTACCCAGAGCCGATATTCTTAACAATAGGGTCGAGGCGCCATGCCCTAATCATATTGTCCCGAATGACCTTGGCAATAATGGAAGCGGCACTGACAGTGGGATAAATAGAATCAGCCTTCTCCCTGACCTAATAGAGTGAAGTGAAGTGAAGTGAAATAGTAAATTTAAGCGGATTAAATAATGAGCTAAAAGAAGGTAGTAAACTAGATGGGATGAGAAGTGGCACAAATGCAGATATACATTTATATACGTTGATCTATATAGATAAATAGGTGCGTGAGTCATACAGAGAAGCTAATTTTGGGAAACAGCTTCGACAACTTAGACTGGTATTTGCTCACAGTCCCAACGGCGTCGATGTACACCTACAAAGAAAATACGTGCACATGTGTATGAGTCTAAATATTACCTCCTTAAGGTTGTAACCGAGCGAAATCACGTGGCGAATAATTGAAATGGCAGTTTCGTGAGATATTTCATTGAGATTGTATTTGTTCCTGTTGAATTAGTATGAAGAGGAAAGACTTGTGTTGATACCTCTGTAACATTTTGTAGCTTATATATTGAGGAGTTATGACCTCCGCAATCATTCCGAATGGATACTCGGGCTTGTTGAGCAGGTGAAATTTGTTTTCACGGTAGGCCTCAGTGAGTTTCTTGGAATCTACGCAAGTGAGTAGCACGTAAAAAACAAACCGTCAACCCGTATCTTATTTTTAAGTATAGAGGTGGAGTCGGGTCCCTTGGGACAGAAAAATCCACCATAAACCATAGGGCCGAGAACAGGTCCACGTCCAGCTTCGTCAATTCCTAGTAAACAATGATGAAGAAGGGAGGCAAACCCAAGATAACATCAGAATCCTTTGAAATTTCACCGGAGCGGTAAATTCTAAAGCACTTTAAGTGATCTTCCTCCATTGAAACAACTGAAACCTCAAGTAATGATACGGTTAAAGTGTGTAAAATTTATGACACACATTGCTTGTTAATCTAGACTTTATTAGAACAAATTTACTTATTCATTAAATATAATCATATATTCTTTGAATTAAAATTAGTTATAAATTCTAATTGTGATTTGAGTAAACATGGATCCCCCACCCTAACAAAATGTATCATTATTATCAAAATGATTCCACACTTTTCGGAATTTTGCGTTTCAATACATTGTTTAATATATATTATATGGTTTCATTGAACCTTCTCGTGATTATTTAAGTGTTTTCTCTAGAACTTTTGTCCATGTGTGTGTAGACGAATATTGACCAGAAATTGTGATGGCAGAAGAATCTGAAATTGTTAGAAAAGTTAAAAAATTTAAAGGTGTATCCAAAAAGAATGAGTTAGAAGAATTGGAGGTTTTGGCTTCGGAAGGCGCCGACAACTTAGAAATCAACAACATCATAGACGACATAGAAGACTACCTTAAAAACTCAATACAGTCTCAGAATAGCCAAACGGCAACTCTTCCACCAGTTATCAAGTTTAATAAAAACTGGATGTTGTCAGTAACAGAGCTATCGTGCCAACTATGGTGTGAAAAGCAAGTAGAATACACACTCCTGACAGGAAGAAAAAGAGTAACGGAAGAAATGGAAGAAGGAATTAAGAGGCACGAAGAATTGGAGCTGGAAGATCACGACCTGGTGGAAGTGGAAGTGGAGACAGAAGAGGATTACCTGGGATTGAAGCTGCTGAATTCAATTGTACTGCTGGAACAACTGGTGGAAACGGGAAAGTGCAGAGAACTGTGGCTATTCGACACCATAGAAAATTACACATTCAGCGGGATAATTGATCAGCTGACAATAGCAATGCACAGACGCACAAAGGAGAAGTGCGTGATAATATCAGACACAAAGACGAGAAAAACAAAAAGAGACCCAAGTCCATCGCAAATACAAGGAGCGTCACTTCAAGTTCAGGTAACTGAAAAGAAAAATAAGTAAATATTGTAGCTATATTGCATAATGCTGGAGGACACGAAGAACGGAAAAGTGAATTTTGAAAAGTTATACGAGTCACTGAATTGCGATAAGTACGCACCGTTCAAGTCAGTGGAGCTGATGCCAGAAGGATGCCTGGCAAACCTGCAGAAAAAGTACCTGAAGGCCTTCAAGAAGCTGCCGAAAGTGTCAAAAATGATGAACCTGGAGTACGAGCACGAGGGAATTGTGTTTAGAAAGTCGGAGGTGGATCTGAAGAGGGAGAACATACTGCTAACAGTGAACTACCTGTGCACGTTCTGGGACGGACTGAGGGAAGCGGACCATGTGAAGGTAAGATTGAAAAATTACAAAAATACAGAAAAATGAGAGCTGGAAGTGCAAAATGTGCCAGTTCAAGGACGAGTGCACAGTAACACCGCTGATAGAAGACAAAGCCCAGTAGAATCCGAAGATAGGAAATGTTGGAAAATAGTCAGATGTGTGATTTAATTTGGAAAAAACAAATAAAAACATGAATATAATTGAAAGTGGGACGAGAGGATCAGTGTAATATGGCAAAACACTGATGTAACAGAGTTAAATTAATGATATGGTCCCCCATTTAATAACGCAAATTAATAGAACACTTTTCAATATATTTGTGTTAAAGTTTTAAATTATATACACATATACGCAGATGAATATATAAAATCACATTATGTATTTGAATATCGCAAACCTGTACCATAATTACTTGATTACTTAATGTAAATGTTGCGAAAGACTTTAAGGCAACGAAGAGAATACCTCTTCCTCAAATCGAGGGAAAATAAAGACAAATACTCATTGAAAAACGCCAGAAGGTTAAGCGAGGCCCTGAAATCAGATAAACCAATACCTCCAGAACTGAGAGCACAGAGCGGAGCAGTACAATCGTCACTGGATCTGCTCGATATAAAGAGAAGAGAGGAATCGACGCACGTGGACGACGAATACGCATTTTGCGGTAAGTGGAAAAGAAGTAAATAAGGACATTGTAGGACTGAAGGACCCGAAGGTGCTCATAACAACGTCGAGGAGCCCCTCGAGCAGATTATTGCAGTTCGCAAAGGAAATGTGCCTAATAATACCAAATTCAGAACGCCTGAACAGAGGTTCGTACGTGTTAAAGGACCTGGTGGAGTTCTGCAGAACGAAGGACGTATCAGATATGGTACTGATATACGAGACTAGAGGTGAGCTTCAACGTTTACAATAATTTTTCAGGAAAGCCAAATTCAATGATAATATCGCACTTGCCACACGGGCCGACGGCATACTTTCAGCTTTCAGAAGTAGTACTGAGGCACGACCTGCCGGAGAAGCTGCCGACAATGTCACAAGTAAGCCTAACCCAGTTCACAAAGCATTCAGGCGTACCCGCACCTGGTGTTCCACAACTTCACGAGTCAGTTGGGGGAAAGGTTCAAGGATATCATAAGGTACATGTTCCCGCCACCGAACACGAATGAAACGAGAGTGCTGTCGTTCGTTAACGAAAAGGACAAAATCATATTCCGACACCACGTCTGGACGGAGGCGAAGACAGGAGCCGAGGAGAAGAACGTGGCACTTAAGGAGATAGGGCCGAGGTTCAAGCTGAAGCCATACAAGATAGAACTGGGAACGGTAGACATGCGGGACCTGGAGACGGAGTGGGTGCTGCGTCCGTACTTCAACACACACAAGCCAATACTGGCAGCATGAGGCAGCAAAGCACTCACACACACTTAATAAGCCTTATATCTGCATCCGATACAAACATATGTGCCTTCTTATATATCTTACATATCCTATAGACTGTGATACTACGTAAATAGAAAATGGAAAACACAAAATTAAGATAAGTTCAACGGACACGCTTGTACCGTTTCGAATGTTTTGATGGTCCTTCGAAGTGGCGAGAGCCCGAGTATCCACGTTTGCAGCGTTTATCAGGGTCGTTGGATCCTGAAGGAGGCTTTGCAGTCTTCAGGTAAGCCCTGGACTCCACGGAATGGGAGTCGAGGTCACTCAGCCGCAAGAATGACCGGGAAGAGTCGGCGGAGTTCGACAGCCGAGGCCTGCTGGAGTAGAGACGGTCGCAGCTCAAGTTGGCACGAGATTCCGAAAGAAGGGGAGAAGCCATGCTCCTGACGAGCACGTCCTCGTCAACGTTCTTGAGGCGCTTGGACAGAGGAACGCGGATCCGGTAAAGAAGACTGCGGCAATAAACAGGAATTTGCTTATCGGCAGAAAATTCAGACTTCTTTACGGAAAAGTCGCCAGACTTCAAGGTCGAAAACCCAGGACTAGGAGCGTGCTCCTTCTCAGATCCAAAGCCAGGACTGAAAAACTCAGTCTCAGGATCAGTGGTGTTAAGAGTCTTAGCTCCGTCGACATAATAGTCCAGCTTGGTATCCTCAGGCACCATGTGTGAATCAGAATCGAGGCTGCCGTTGAAAGGGAAATCATCTGTCCCATGCGATTTGTCTAATACCAAAGGACTGGTTCCGACGTCCACCCTGACCTTGGAGGCTTCAGCGCCATTAGTCTCCTTCATGTCGAAAAAAGGAGAACAGCCCTTATCGAAGTGAGAACCATACTTGGAGTTCACGCTCTGCAAAACCACGTTTATGTCAACGGGGTCCACATCAACGTAGCCCGAATCATCAGAACAATGAAGAGGGTTGTTCACTAAAGGTGACCCGTTGCTCAGGGCCCCAACGGAAAGAATCTCGGGCACTTCTTCGTCAGACTTAAAGTTACCGATATCGTCATTAGGGTCCAGATTGAAGTCGTCAGTAAAGTCCATCTCATTGTCGATTACACTTACGTCAGAATCCCGGCGTTGGGGAGAAGAAGATCTGATCGAAGATGTTAAATTCACAAACCTGAGAAGGCAGGCGGGGGCCGAGTAATACTTCCTAGCAAGCAGAATTGGGAGCTGCTCGGCTATGTTTGTAGGAGTCCTCGTCCCGAGAGGCAGAGGCGACCAGCTTCCACTGTCAACTACATCATAATCAGTCGAATTAGGTGATAAAGCCTGAGAATTGCGATATGAAAGCTTCTCGGAATCAGAACAAGGATCCGGGGGCCCAGAAGATCTGTCACTTGAATAATTTTCAGAAACATTGCGATTTAAAAGCGCGTCTAAAACGGATTGACGATATTCACCCGGCTTCGAGATCAAATTATTCTTAGAATTAATCATAATGAAATGATCTCAGAAGAAGGGGAACAGTATTAGGGTATGGTAAGGAAAGTTTAAAAAATAGTAAATCAATAAGTTAAGGATCTAAAATTGAAAAATCCGGGTGTCAATTAATATAAAGAAATCTTTAAAAATGAGTTATTTTATATGTGTAGCCTAACAACGAAATTTAATAATTTATAAAAACAAGAAAAAACAAAATAGGAAAGACAAGCAACGTTTTGTTAAAAATAAAATGGAATAATTGTACAAAAAATAAAATGATGTAATGTGTAAACTAAAAAACAATAATAAGGCAACGAAAGAAAATAATTTGCTTCTAACCTGATGGCATCTTGGAACCTGACAACTGCCAATTATACCAGTGTTAAAGGCAGATATTACATTATTTATAATATTATAACAATATAAATTCTTATTGTCAGTTCATATTTGAGAATATTACAAAAATTTTATTATTTACTATAATATAGTTGTATAATTAAATGATGTATCTGTCTATTGTGACATTCAAAAAATACTCAAATTAACATAGTTGTAATATATAGTAATAAATGATAATAAAATGTCTATTTCAACGCAGTCTGTAGATATAAAGAGTTATGGAATAACGGCCCCGGTTACAACGGAAGGCCCATCTAAAGAAGATTTAAAGGCTTCTCAAGAACTAATAGTACTATTGAAATCATATAATCTTTACGAAACAGATGAGGGAAAAAAACGCAGAGAAGAAGTGTTAGAATCCCTAAATCGCCTACTTCAACAATTCGTGAGAAGGCAAGTTAAAATAAACATGGGACTGACAGATCAAGAAGCAAATTCAGTAACAGCGAAACTTTTAACGTTTGGGTCATATAGATTGGGAATCGTGGCGCCTGATAGCGATATCGACGTCGCCTGCCTGTGCCCAAGGGGCATCACGCGCGAAGCCTTCTTCTCCGATTTCTACAACACCCTGACAAAGGTGGAAGGAATAACAAAGCTACAATCAGTGCCAGACGCATACACACCAGTGATCAAACTGTACTATCATGATATCAGTATCGATATACTGTTCTCCAACCTGGACGAGCCGACAGTGGACCCGAACATCAACCTTCTGGACAACAAAATCTTAAGAAACATGAGCGACTCAAACGTACGAAGCATCAACGGATGCAGAGTAGCAAGCTTTATACTGGACTCAGTGCCTAAAAAAGGAAACTTTAGAACAACACTGCGATTCATTAAACTGTGGGCCTCGAGAAGAAAGATATACTCGACAGTGGTGGGATACCTGGGAGGAGTAGCATGGGCAATACTGACAGCAAGAGTGTGCCAGATGTACCCGAACTTTGCACCGAACAGGCTGATAGAGAAATTCTTCAAAGTATTCTCAATGTGGAACTGGATTTACCCAGTGACACTGTGTAAAATAAAGCGAGAGTCGGGCGTACCAGGATTAATGTCATTTAAGGTTTGGGACCCGACTAATAGCCTGCAGGTGAGTACCAATGGAAAGTAAGTAATCTAATGTAGGACCGACAGCACCTGATGCCAATCATAACTCCAGCATTCCCGTCAATGAACTCGACGCACAACGTTACAGCGACGACGAAGAGAGTGGTGACGGAGGAGTTATCAAGAGCAGCGCAACTGTTGAAAACGCCAAACCTTACGAACACACAGCTGTGGGAGATGGTGCTGGAGGAAGAGGATGTGTTCTCAAAATACAAGCACTTCCTGGTGATAGAAGTGTACGGGTCATCGGAGCACGTGAGTTGCCGAAAGTAAATGAGCATATGTAGGCCCACAACAAGTGGGAGGGCTGGATAGGAAGCAGAATGAGGTTCCTGATCAAGAAGTTGGAAACGCTCGAATACACACAAATCAGACCACTGCCAGGATTTTTTAAATTCGAGGTAAAGGAGAGTAAAATTACGATTACCTATAGGACAGAGATTGGGAATACGCGTCCTCAGCGTTCTTCGCGTTCAAGCACACAGCGCCTGTGGTGGAAGGATACCAATCGTTCGACATAAGAATGCCAATACAGTCATTCAAGGAAATAATCAACACCTGGTGCGATATGGAGACGTTCAAGGACCAAATAGATGTAAACATTAGGTACCTGAAAAGTAAGCAGCTGCCCGACTACATTCAGACTAACAAATCACAAAAAAGAACATTAGAAGAGATATCAAAGGATGGAAATCTATAATATAATATTATGTTTCTAATATTATGTAATTTATTTAAATTTGACGCTAAATTAAGGGTATTAGATGGGATTCCACAACCCCCAAGTTATTGATAAATTAACCAATAAAAAGGTGGTAAAATGTAAAAAATAATATAATATTAAAACAATGAAATAGAAAGAGTGGATTGTGTACAAAAAGGGATAAAGTCCGGTGAGGCGGAATCGAACCACCGACCAACAGATAGCCGCTACTCTACAGTCTGCCGCTCTACCAACTGAGCTATCACCGGCCTGACGGGAATTCAATTATAGATTTAAGTTATAATAGGAACTTGAAACAAAGAAGGTGGCATATTTTTCATAAATAAAAAAATAAATCATTGATTAAATTACACATCAAAGGGGAATAAAACAAGACGGTGATATTACAAACTCAAATTAAAAATTGCTCCAGTTGGTGACTAAAGGTAAATGATCAAAGCAGCAACGTACACCTCGAAAGGAACCTTCAAAAACAGGCGACCTCCAGGACCTCGCGTTTGCTCAATTACCTAAAGAGATTTAAAAGTAACGCACCTACGTCGTGTGTAGTGAATTCAGTGAGAAGGTTGTCAAGCTTGCTTTCATTGTGGCAGATGGTGATGGCCCTCGAGTCCTGCAAAATTGAGTTTTTTTCAATGCCGATAAACCGCCTGTCGGACTGCAAGTGCCTGAGAATGGTTATTTAAGCAGAATCAGCTTCAACTAACTCAATCTGTATCTGGCAAATTAAGGAGAAGAGCTTTCGGTGGTTTTGGCTCAGCGCCTCAAGAATAGACTGTATCTGGGCTGTGGTCTTCTGAACCTTCTTGTTTACGAGAAAGTTAGGCGGGTTATTTTGCCACAAGGAAATGAGTTCTTGCCTAAACATTGAATGAGTAAACGAGTTAAATACACACACAGTGTGCAATTGAGCAGCTGGCACACCAAAAAGGCAAAATAAATAACAGTAGTAAAACGTACGTATAGTCCTCTTTGGTCTCAAGGTCAATGACCCTGTACCGCCCCAAAACGGAATCAAACTCATTGAGCACTGGACCAGAATTCAGGCCGTTGATTGAGCCGATAGCCTTAACCTATACGAATTCTCAAATTTCAATTTAAACACACGTTCTCCAATTCAAACAGAGATTTGAGGTTTTTGAACCCATCGTTGATCAAGAATTGATCCATTCCGTATATAACAATGTAGAAATTACAGGTAAGATTCTTCACGATCTCAGAAGCTCTCTGCGAATGATTGATAGTTCAAGGAATTGCACATAAACCCACCCTAAGAGCCTCCGCCTTTCTAGGGGTCTTAATCCCAACTATTTTATCACAAAGATAGTTCCACAGGTATGAATCAGAGCCCTTGATCGCATAGGCGTTTATCGTCAGCACATGGCCATCTCTAAACCAGCATTAAGCAACTAAACAGTACCTTAGAGCTATATTTGAGAACGCAGTTAAAACATTTCTGTTTGACCCTAATCCAGAAAACACCAAGTTAAACCCATTGAGCAACCAGGATTTCCAGGACAAGATGGATCTCAAAACTCTTTTCTCAATCTGAAGCCCATTTATTAACCAAGTGAGATTCAAAAGGCACTTGTGTAGTAGATACCTGAGAGGAACCGATTGAAAAGTGCTTGACGAGCCTGAGGTAATCCTCCAAACTTGATTTCTCAAATGCTAATAAAAGTTAAGAATTAAATTAAGTACCGTTTATCAATATTCGAGCAAGCTTCTTATCATAGGTATGATTAAATATTTTCTGCTCCAGTTTGGTGGTATCTGGCAGTGGACCACTCCGGGGTTTCATGTGCTGATAGAGCAGGGTGTCCTTGAAGTCAGGCGCATTAGAAAATGATTCCAATATTTTCCTAGAAATCCTTGTAACAACTGAACTTACTTCAGGTTTTCAAATATCTTCAAGTCTCCCGAAAATCCTGAAAAGTCAAAGACCAGCTCCTCGTCGATTTTGCGTTTCTTGACTGAATTGCCGTTTAGATCCTCTTCAGAAGTCGACTTCGGTTTTTCTCTTAAACCTGAGTCTTTGTCCGAAGACAAATCCTCGTAAGAGTCATCCAAGGTTAAATCTAGTACGGCGCTCCTTTCAAAAACTATCTTGTCCAACATATAATCTTCAGTTACTCCTAAAAACTGCCCTATCTTTGACTCAAACTTGGTGTTTGCCTTTTCGTAATTCTCCCTAAATTCTAAATAATTCACGAGCCACCCAAAATTTTCAGCCATGTGTAGATAAAGTTCCTTATCATCTATGACCTTAAAGCCATTGTTTTTTACACAGAAAGGTTTCTCTTTAAAAGTTTGAATCAGGATTCCATTTGACTCCAGTTTATCTAAATCAACGCCTTCGTCAACCAGCTTCTTCAGATTTGAAGGAATAGTTAGAAAAAAATTTGATTCCACCATTTCAATGGGCATGACCGTGAAGTTCTAATACAATAAAACACAAATTCGACCTAAATATCATTGAGAAAACAATAAGCATTGTGTAATTTAAAAATATTTAACATAAATAAATATAAAAGAAGAGTGATGGTACTAATAACAAATAAAACGAAATATAGGTGTAAATTCTACTAACTGAATGCCCATTTGTTTTATCTCAACAGGTAGGAGTGGTGGAATAAACGATGGTAGGAGGTGTTATAATATCAAACGTATCATTCATAATGCTTATATACAGACGAAACATATTGTAAAATAGTGATGTGAAGTGATTCCGAGAAATATTGTAAAATGGATTGGCTGTTCCTTCAGATGTGTAAGAAATTTTCACTAGTGGGGACGATGTCGCAGATATTTCAGTTTTATTAATAAATATTTAATTAAAATAACTATATTCTTACAAAATAGCTAATTATCTGTTTGTGTTCACGAGTTTTTGTAAAATAAACTTCTTCCTATAACTATTTATTGCACCGTTTCAACAGTTGGAGAGAATACCATCAATAGATCATTATAAAATATTTTTAATCCCTTATAGTATACTTTCAATCATTATACTCACCTGGAAATAATTTTAATAAAATTTTCGTATACTTGATCGGTGTACTTATGTCATTAATTGATTTTCATCGTAAGATTGTTAAATTAAAAATTAAGTTTATAAATCAGTTTCAATGGTATCCTATATCTCATGCGCTTCGCCTTTTATAGCATATATCGTAATCAGATATTTGAACGTAAAGTCGGTCAGTAGCTTTAGTTTTAGCTTTGGCAACGATTTTTTTGATTTTCAGCCTCCTCCTGATAAGTCATACGATGATAAAAAGTGCCCCTATGAAGTTTTGGGAGTGGATAAAAACTCGACACATAAAGAAATAAGAAAGGCGTTTTTAGCCTTGAGCAAAAAGTATCATCCAGACTTAAACACAGACGAAGACGCATCGGATAAATTTAAGGAATTGAACGAAGCGTACGAGATCCTGAGCAACAATGATAAGAGAGAAGCGTACGATAACCACGGATTTGCAGGGTTGGACAGAATGGAGCAGATGGGAGGGATGCCGGAGGAATTTGAAATGGACGATCTCTTTTCAAGCTTCTTCGGATCGGGAACCTTCCAAGGAAGAGCCGAAAGGAAAGCAGAGCCAGTGGTGTACCCACTCTCAGTGCCACTAGATTATTTTTATACCGGAAAGGACCTGGAACTGACAGTGGAACTGACGAGACTATGCAAAAACTACGATGAATGTGAAACCAAACGGCCAGATTGCCAAGGGCCAGGAGTTAAGGTAGTTACACAGCAGAGAGGATACGGAATGTTCATACAGCACCAAATGAGAGATGAAACGTGTCTGGGAAGAGGAAAGGGCTGGAAGGCAAACTGTAAAGTATAAGCGCACAGTTATGAGAATATAATTAGCCTAGATAAAGCGATATCACTACTGTAGATATTTAAAGCAGTTAGTAGTCACGAATATTTAAACCAGTTGATTGTCAAGCATACTTAAACCAGTGTATTGCCAAACATATATAAGCTAGGTGATAGTTTAAACCATTTTAAATTAAAACAAAACGGTTATTAACGCCAATGTAGGAATGCCCAGATGGGCCTACACACAAAGAACAAATTAAAGTTACGGTAACAATAGAACCAGGAGTTAAAAATAAACAAAATATCGTAATGGAGGGAAGAGGCCAGGAGAGACCAGGAACAAAGAGAGGAGATCTGGTGTTTATAATAACGGAAAAACAACACGAATTGTAAGTTAATAAAACCGTAAGAGGAAACTAACAAATATACAGGTACAAGAGAGAAGAAAACGACCTACACTGCAAAATGGAAATATCACTGAAGGAAGCACTGACCAGCTTCAAGAGAGAAGTTGATGTGTTCGGAGAACTGAAGTTCATAATATCACACAAAGGAGTAACGCCGCACGGACACATATTCAGAGTGGAAGGAAAAGGAATGCCAATACATAACACAACAAAACACGGAAACTTGTACGTAACAATGAACGTACAGTTTCCTAAGAAACTCACACCAGAACAGGAAAAATTAATAGAACAAGCACTAGAATAAATGTAATTCTAAGATGTAAAGTATATGTATAATAGTGAATAAATAAATAGTTTGATAAATAATGGAAAATAGTTTAAATAAAATAAGTAAAAAGGTAGTTAAAACGGATAAAATAAGTCTCGATGTCGGAAATGTGAAAAAATGATATATTTACAAATACACGGATTAATGAACTGGATTCCACTAAAAAAACAAATTAACAATATAAAATGGAGTAATGTATTGGAAAATATAGCAGTAAATGGAAATAGTATAAGATTTAGTCACACACATCTAGCACACGTAAACAACAACGTAAAAATAGTAAATTCAATGGATTCATCAAATACTTTGGTCAATTACCAAAGGAACATAGAAGAGATAAGATGTATGGAAACGAATAGTCTGACGAAGGCAATGATGCAATCGAGTAAATCAGGATATAACAAAAAGGTAAAGTGAATGGTAAAACTGACAAAAATGTTCAGAAAGTCTGGGAAAAGTACATATCAAGGTCACTGGAGCTTCGAGATAAATTCAGCATAAAGAACATGGCAATAGTAATGCTGTCGGCAGCGAAGTCGCAAGTGAAGGAGAGGAGCTTCTATGAGAAAATGAGCGATAGAATAGTGACCAAGGGGGAGAATTACATAAGCACGTACAAGATTGACCCGAAAAGATTTTTCACAGAGTTCTCCAGGACGGAATTCACAGCGTTTAACATCTACACAATGCTATCGGCGTGCCTAACAGCTAGCCACAAAGACGAAAAACTGTTTAAAGTGCTGTACAAAGTCTCAGAAATAAAGCTGCTGTACTTCAACCTCTATTTAGACAAGGCGTTGGAGGCCGGAACTGATGAGAGCAGCTCATATATAGTCAGGGAAAGCGGAAGAGACGACCGATTTACATTCGAGGATGTGGCAGGAATCCTGCACGCATACGCAGCATCGAACGTGGTAATACCCTCCATGGTACTGAAGTATTCGGAGCTTTTCAGAAAGATGTACAGGATAGCTAATAAAGAAGAAGAAAGGAAAGCAGTGGAGATGGGAGAAGTGACCCCTAAAGCGTTGGCAATCGCAATAAACTCGCTAGTGAAGCTGGGAGATAGGAGCGAGGAACTGTATAAAATAGGGAAGGAATACTTACTGAGGACCTTGGAAGAATTGAGCCTGAAGGACATGATAATGATATTTAGTTCAGTAGTAAAGCTAGGAGAGCCAAAGGAAAGCAAAGAGGAAGTAGAAAAGCTGCTAACCCTGGCCAGTAGAATAATGGACAGATCATCAGGAGTAAAGATCGATGCAGAGTCAATGGTAAATTTGTCATCAACATTCGTAACTCTGGCGAAGAGGAAGGAGTTGGAGTCAGAGGAAGGGGAGAGGTTGAAGAGTAGATTCAACAGAGTGTTTACAGAAGCAAGCTGTCGTCTGGCAGCAGAGGAAGAAGTGGAAAATAAAGTGTTAATACAACTGATTAACAATTCAGCACTGCTGAAAGCGACGGGAGCATCGATGGCGCTGATGTCGAACGATAATTTGAAGAAAGTAGGTCTGACGGAGTCGATAAGTGATGTGTCACAATATGTGACAAGCTTAGCACAAATTTACACTAACACAAGTTCTAAAGGACTTAAAGAATTGATAAATGAGCAGATAACAATGGCAGTGAGGCAGTGCGGAAAGAGATTGAACTATGTGCTGCACCCGGATACAATGAAGCTGGCGAAAACGAGAGCAAGACCATCGAGCCTGTACAGCATACTGAAGTTGGAGGCGAAAGGAGTGTTGGAAGCGAAGACGGATGGAATGAACGAGGATTGGATGAGGCTGACGAAGGAAATGGAAGAATTTAGACCAGAAATGGTAGGAATAGTAGGAATAATGATGAGCGCAATAGGAAAATTGAAGCAAAATAGGGAATTTGTGAAGTTTATATCACTGTCGAAGGAGTACATAGCGAAGTACATTAAGTACCATTGGGAAGAAAACGAAGACAAGGCACTGCAGATGGAAGCAACAGCAGCAATAATAAATGGGCTGTCGAAGAATAGAATAAAGGATGAAGAGATGATGAAGCACTTATCAATAAAAATTAAGAAGGAGGTGGATAGGAAGATGAAAATGGGAAATTATGAAGACATAAGTCACGTGGCGCTGTTTAGCATAATAAACAGCTACGCAAAACTAGGATTACCACAAAATAAGTTTAGCGTCAGGAATGGAAAAGGGAGTAGAGGAAGGAGAGGAAGAGGTGATGAACACAAGGAGCTGTTTAAGTCGATATCGAAAGTACTAGCAGAATCTGATTACGAAAGGGTGAACCTGCAAATGGCAGTGAACAGCATGTATAGCCTGGGCCTGGTGGGATACGATAAGTTCGGAAGAGGCACAGTGCTGAGACTTTTGAACAAGTTCATGAAAGAGTACACAAATGAAAAGGTAAAAACCAGGAAAGAAGAATCTGCTAAGAAGAGAGAAGGAAAGCACATATCGGAATGTGTAAATCAGATATCAGAATTCGTAAAGGAGTTGGAAGAAGGAGAGGGGAAAGGAGAAGGCCAGGGTGAGGGCCAGGTTAGGGGAGGGAGGGAGCTGGATTCACAGGCGAAGATAGCAGCGATGGCGTTAAAGCTGGCAGTGGAAGGGAGCTGCCTTAAGGGCAGACTATTCGAAAAGTGCGTGAGAAGGGTGGAGAAGGTGGTATTCAATCGCAACAGCATTTACAACAGCAGCAGCAGCAACAACAACAACAACAACAAACAGGTGTGTGAACTGAAAGAGGTAGAAGAAAGGAGTAAGAAAAACAAAAATGTAACGATGACAAATAAGATGTCAGGTAAGTAAAGGAAAAAGGAAATGATAAAACAATTTAGGGTTACATAGAAGCGTATTGAACGTATTGAAGGAATATTGTAAAGAAGTGGAGTCCGAGATAGGATGGAGAAGAGGAACGTACCACATAGATGTAGTAATAAAGGACGGAAGAAGGCACAAATTCGTGGAAATAGATGGACCATATCACTATTATAGTAATACGAAAGAGTTGATATCAGCGTCAAGATTGAAACATAGAATAATAGGAAGCAGAGGAAATAAGCTGATACACATTCCATACTTTGAATGGGTAAAAAGAGTAAGTGTTGAAGAGTAAAAATAAAATAAAATAAAAATTTAGGAAACGAATGAAGAAAGAAGGAAATATATAGAAGAAAAGTTGGGAATTAAGACAAAATATAAAAACTGATGGGTGTGCATAGGATTCCAACCACACACACACAGTGAAGATAATATACGAAATTCGACAACAATAAAAGTGAATTGTGTAATATAAAAGGAGGAAAAAAATGTATAGTAAAATATGTTACAGTGTATTCATAAATTTGTAAAGGTGTACATATATTTGATAGTCATATGTAACAAGTGTAGCATACTGTATAGAATACGAAATGTTAAAACAGAAACATTAAAAACGAGACTACGACCTCATGATTATAGTAATTTGGAAAGAAAAATAGTGGATTCCACAAGTTACAATGAAACTGGGAGAGATGTAAGACAAGGATCAGTGAAAGAAGATGATGGCAAAAGGCCACTGTATAATAAACACCCAAGGTTCTGTTGGGGAAACTATGAAATATTCAACGTTGATGTCATCAACGACAAGGGATGGGAGAGAGAAGGATCGGGAAAAAAGTTGATATCGTACATAGACCTGCTGACCAAATGCACATTCAAAATAGAAGAATTCGGAAAGTGCACAATAACAAACAGAGAAGAGAAGAAAGAAGAGGATCAGGAAAAAAGAGATGGCGAGGAGCTGGGAAAAAAGGAGAGTGCAAACGAGCTAGATAAAAGATTCACAGACAAGTCGCTATCTAAGCTAAAGAAAATGTTCGGAAAAAAAGATTCAGAAAAGGATAGAGGATTTATGGAACAGCTGAAAAGGGAGCCGATCAAAACGTACAAAGTGGAAGAGTTGGTTGAGAACACTGAAGTTGCGAGTGTTTCCAGAGAAGATCTGGAGAAGTTTGTGGAGAACACAGTGTTAGGAGAGGCCACACCAACGTCGAAAGATGGTGTAGAGGCGGTGAATTGGGAATACGTTCCATCGTCAAAACTAGTTAGAATTGGCATATTTTTGAAGGAAATGAGTAAAAGGATGTACCTGACCTTTAAGCTGCACCCGGGGACGAAGCCGCTGGTGATAGACAACGGAGTGCTGAAGGTGGAGCGGAACGGAAAAAGCACCGCAAATATTGGTAGCATTTGTGGCAGTGGCAGTGGCGACGGTATGCAGAACAGAGGACGCGACGCCTCCTATTCGTCCAGAGCTCTGGTCAAAGTGAAAAGCGTCGAGGAGGACGCAGTGAACCAGGCTGTGAAAAGGGACCGACTACACCACAAGAGGAAGGTGATATCAGTAAGCGGGAACAGCAGGTCCCGGTTCAACAGAATCTTTGGCCTGATTCAAGCGTTGGCGAGTAACCTTGGAACAAGCGCGCCGAGCAAAGGTGAGTCAAAAGCATCGGAGGCTAAAGTGGCGTTCGACACAGAGTCGCCCCTGGAGTTTGCAACCATAAGCGTGAGGGTCAACTCGCAGCAGAAGTTTTTAGTGCCGCTGCTGACTTACGTGGACATGGCGGACGGGAGAGCGTACCTGTGCAACTGCAACGTGCCCATAGAGGCGACGACGAGCAGAGTGTGGCCGCTGCGCAACGGAACGTACGCGGAGTACAACATGCGCTTCGTCCCCGAGTGCTACAGGAACGCAGCATTCTTCTCGAACGCGGACGTCGAATTCAGGCCCGAGGACATACTGAAGGTCCTGTCGTCGCATTTGGAGTTCAAGAAGCTGGTGTACGAAAGCGATCCTGAGGGAAGGACGAAAGACTTAGAAGAGTTCCTTAAAGAAGACCTAAAGTTCGAAAAGGACGTCAGCCAAGGGAGCCAAGGGGGCCCAGAAGCAGTTGAACAATCGGAACTAAGAGAACCCATGGATGAAAAGGGGAGTGGCAGGGGCAAGGGGGAGGACTACAGTGTATACCACGTAAACGGCGCAAATAAAATTATCTACAAGCCCTGCGAAGGTGCGATATTGATCAACCTACTCGTTTAAAAGCTTCGTGACGTACTCCCGCACAAACTGGTAGCTGATCTTGGACCCGGTGGAGCGCACCAGTTCAGAGGTGACCTTTGTAACATAATCTGAGTTCCTAAACATAAGTGTTATTCACTAGGCAGTAAACGCGTGCACGAGTAACTGGGACTAATTGCGTAGATAACTGGCGGGGCCTACCTGGACTTCTTCGGGTCCAGAGGATGCTCCTTCAAAAAGTCGTCAATCAGCTCCCTGGTCCTCTTCAGGCTGTGCAGCAGAAGGTTCCTGCCGCCGAAGTAGTCCTCGAAGGAGCCGCCGTGGTCGAGGAGAGCGGGCATGGCGTCCTCGACGTCGGACAGGTTCACGCGGTGGTCCAGAACCAGCTTAATGAGCTCGGCGAACCTCTGGGGGGGCATCAGGGGCTTGTTCGTGGCCTTGACGACGGGCAGCAGCAGGTTCACGAAGTGGCTCGCGGCGACCTGGGGGTCCAGCTCGGAGCAGAGCCTTTCGTAGTACTTGACCCAGGAGTTGTGCTTGTAGACCTCCTTGAGCAGCTCCCGCTTGACGCCGGGGTACTGCGCCACGAACTTGTCGAGGCTGTCAAGCTGCTCAGGCAGGCAGTCGGTGATGCGCTTAATCAGCTCGTCGCTCTGGTAGAGCACGGGAATGTTCACCTCGAAGTAGTTGCCGTAGGAGGCCGAGGACAGCTTGTGCCGCATGGCCCTGAGGCCGTGCTCCTTGTCCCACTTCATGGTGGTGCCCAGCGGCGCGTACTTGTCCCTGTTCCTGACGTCCTTGAGCACCGAGGTGAATATGTTCTTTATTTTCTCCAAAACCGACTCCCCCCTGCCCTCGGCGTCCTGCCTACTCATCAGCTTGCTTAGAGCGCTGGACTCCTCGCGCTCCTCGGATTTATACTTGTACTCCTTCTCGGGGTCGTAGTTTTTCACGGACTTGTTGATTACAGCAAACGAGTTCAGGTTCTTCACCTCGATCCTGTTGGTGCCGTCGGGCCTGGATAGGTTTATGTCGAACCTGAAGTTGCCCCTGAACCTGTTTCCGTTGCTAAGCCCGTTGAAGACCACCCTCTCGTAGATGGTTCTGCACGTCTCAAGTATCTCGGACCTCGTCAATTCGCAGGCCGCGGTCACAATCTCTGCCAGGGCTACGCCGCTCCTGTTAAAGTCCAGGTTCTCAGGGTTGTTTTCCACTCTTCTGGCGGTGTCCTCCTCAAACTGAACCTTGCTCACCCTCACAACCTTGCCCGTGCTCAAGTCGATGTGCCCGTCCCTTCCGAGAGGGTTCAGCGTCTGCGTTACCTGGTATCCCTTAGGCAGGTCAAAGTATTCGTAGCATTTGCGATCGAATGACACCTTGTTTGCAATTTTGCAGTCCAAAACCTTGCACACTCCGACTGCGTACAGGAACGACATGGGCGAAATGTACGGAAGCGTGCCGACTTCTCCTCTGCAGCCTGCGCAGGTGTACTGGTTCTCGTTGAGGAGCAAGTCGTTCAAGGTCTTCTCGTCCACGTCTTCGTGCTCAGTGAACTCCTTCGACTCGTAAAACCATTTTATGTACTCCTCCACGTTCAAGGGAGCTTCCGTGTCGTAATGTGTTTTTGAAATCGAAACTACGGGCTTATAGTTCCTCACAATGTCGTCCAACACCTTCTTAAATCCATCGTACACCTTCTTCCTGCTTTTGGCAGGGCCCGTCTTGTACACATCGGGATTCTTCGACACATTCAGCTTCGTGACTGGCGAGGCGATGCTCCTGCAGGAGCAAAAGGCCTTGAACGGGGATGCCAACTGGACGTGAACCTCAATGCCAGTGAGAATCAGTTTCCCGTCATCGTCAGGGTAATAGAAGGCTTCGTCATTGGAGTCATCCATGATTTCAGAAAAAACCTGAAATTTGGTCTCTTTATTCATGTGTTTATCTACACTGTGTTCCATGCTGAAATTTTTACATATGTTTATATTCGTATGATTCATAAAAGTCAGGGGCCTTTTGATTAAAAGTTTGGAATCCAAGCACACTATAGAGGAAAAAAATAAATTTATTGAAAAAAATAAAAACATTGACCATTGTGTGAATATAATGAGCATATCAAATTGAATCAAATCTCCTATTCAGTTTTTTGAAAATATATACTCTGTCAAATTTAGTGCCTGATTGTATGGAGTGTGGAATCACACTTTAAATGTGAATTTTTGCTAACTAAACAGTTCAGAAATCACCAAAAGGACATTTTTAATTTTTAAAATAGAATATATCAACTAAATAGTGTGAAACAGATTAATCCTAGGACTCTCGTATATGTGTGTTGAGTTATACACTTTGAATATTGTACATGATTATACAGGATGGCTTCATATTTTTGCCTTTCTAATGCTTATTGAAATTCTAGAGTCATTTAGATAAGATTTGACATCAGCTATGGCCTGTTCATCAAGAGAGGTGGTGAATCCTTCGAAAACTTCATCTGCACATTGAGGGAACTTGTTAATGAAATAGGGCTTGGCAAAAGGCCTGTCCGTATCGGAAACAGTATCAGAGCAGTGGTTGGAGTCAGAATCAGGCTTCACATAGTGCAATAGCTTACTGATGCCTAAAAGTGAAAATTAATTAAAAGCAATTACCGTGTAAACATCTCCTGGAATTGTTTGCCATAATGGCAATTGAGCCGGAATCGACCACGCAAGATAGAGGAAATTGACTAAAATGAGGTTAAATGGCCATTAAATTACCTCGGATCCTCCTTACAAATGCAAAAAATAGCTGGAGCTCCAATGCTGATGTTTATCACGGGATCGTTAGTTTCCTCAGCGTCATCCCTGTGAAGACGCAAAAAGTAACCTTTTGAGTAAAAATTAATAATGGCAGCCTATAAAAGGATGAGAGTAGCTGATAATTACATCTGCGATGAAGGGGTCGTAGAACTGTGAAAGAAGCCTGTTGATTTCATTGACTATCTTCACAATGATATCAGGGAACTGAGAATAGCCGTCGTACTGCCGTTTCTCCCAGTCGTACAAGTGACCAATGGTCGACCACCGTAAACTCTTGAAACTCTCACCGGGCCAAATGGGAGAGGAGATGTTAGGGTCCTTAATGAGTAGGTTGCTGTTGCTGGGAGGCTAAAACAAACGTGATCTCATTCTGAACTAACGTTTATGTATGACCGTAAAGTCTCACAAGCCAGTGCGAGGCATTGATCTTCTTTCAGAAAGTTCTTTAAAATGAACACTCCTGAGTATATGTGTGTATGTGGATCCAAAATTACCTTCGAAACCTTCGAACCCGTACAGAGAGCAAAATTTAGCATCATCAAGCAGTTTCGCCGATAAAACAAAGTGAACAGAGTAGTTTTCAGCTGTTACAACATAGTCGTTTAACTTATCCACAGATTCAATGGAGGTTTTATCACCGGAGTCAGCGGAGGGCTCATTATTTATATATTCGTCCACAATTGAGAGTAAGTTCCTCCGAAAAGAGTTTGTGTTTAATTTAAAATAAGGAGTGTTGCGTATACACAGGAAAACGGAGTTAGAAAAGTTATTGGTGTCAACACTAGAGTACATTGTTTAACTGACAGAATAATGAAAGTACATCTGAATATAGAACACATTAGTGTATTACTGTGACAAAAGTGGTAAAAAATTAATCTAAATCAATGTAGGCTGAGGAAGGATGTGGAGCTCTGCCGCCTTCCTTGTGTTGTGAAGTACTGGCAGTGCCCAGGGCCCTCGACTGAGCCTCGGCAAAATTGGAATGCAAATCCTGTAGCTTCTTCTCCAAACAGAGAAGAGCAATGTCCAGTATTTTTTCCGGCGGTATCGATCCAGTAGATTCAATAGTGAAGTGAAATTTCGACTCGTCCGGCTGTATGCGAATTAGATCCTTGTGGCCGAGCTCTCTACAGTAGTTTATGCACTCGTCGCAGTATATACAGTTGAGTTTATTGGCGACCTGCAGTCCGCCGACGTTTAACTTAAAACTCTTGTCAGATGAGCCCAAACCTGGCTCCATATCCGACCTTACACCTGTGTATTTGAACACACCCCTAGGGCAGCTGGCGGCGATGCCGGCCTTCTCCTCAGACGTCAGCTGCTCCATTATGGAGGAATTGAATGAGAATCTGGGCTCCATCTTGTAGTTTACGTTGCCGACGATCCACTTGGCGTGGAACTTTCCAAGCCCCTTGGTGGCGGTCAACTTCATGTTGATGGAGTGGCCACGTTTCAGCTTCACAATTGGGATTCCGTCAGTTCCGCCGTTAAAGTTGGTCGCGTCGGCCCTCGGTATGGGCATCGGAAGGTTCTTGCCATATATTGACTGACTCTGGCTCTCGTCGGGGACAATGTCGAAGTGCGTGACCACCCTGGAGTCAGAATCATTGCAAGAAACGTCCAAAGTATAATCCACAGTGCATCTGGCACATTTGTCCGTACACTGGCACTTATCCCTGAACTCAAATTCACTTGCCAGGGTACTGTCAATAGGGAGCAGTCCTAATCTATGCGATATGTATTCGTCGTGCAAAACACTAGTATTTTCCAGGACCGTGACAATTTCTATTGCCAATGAAGGTATTTCGGACAAGATGATCCTTCTGATGGCGTTAGCTGTGCTGACGTCGGAGTTCAGAAGGATGAAGTCCATTCGATCCTTTCTAAGGTCCACAATTTCAATGGAAGGTTTAATTTGCCTAGGAGCCCAGTCCATTTTAAAATTTTATTGTACAAAACTGCAATTTCTGAAAAATATAAATGTGAAAAAAGCGAATCCTGGGTTGTTGGAATCTTGCACTATTTGGTGTAACGAATAGATGTAAATTTGTAAAATTTTACAAAATTTGCAATAACTAAAACAGAGGTTTGTCCAGGGCCTCGGGGTTAATCCTGTCCATCAGATCAATTGCCTGGTGTATAAACATCGAGTGCTTAGAGTCTCCGCTAGGGTACTCAAAGTCGCCGTACTCGTAGGTGTTCGACAAAGCCTCTGGAAAACAGTCAGTGAATTTAAAATCGGGGATAACGCTAGTTTAACTTACGCCTATAAAACTTCGACCCCTGCTCCCCGTGAAAAACACCCAGTATTGGCTTTACCACCATTGCGATATTCATATCCCGGTTTTCCTCCTCAGTTTCGTCAATGTACTTCGCATAGTTCTGAACACTCATTGTATACCACACAAAGTACCTCTAATAAAATTCTTCTGGTGGCGCAGGTCGGAGGATTATCCTCGCCGTAAATCAGCCTGTCCACATTGGCCAGTATGCAGGGGTTCTCGTAGGCGAGTCTGCCTATCATAACCCCGTCGAGTTTGTGAGGAACGTTGTGGTCGTCGGCGTTTTCTGAGTTGATTGCCCCCAGGATGTCGTCCATGGTCTTGAATCCGCCGTTGATGGTGAACTTGATGTCAGGGAAGTCCTGCTGGAGCCTGTACACCTTTTCGTACTGCAGGGGCGGGACCGTCCTGTTCTTCTTGGGATTGATTCCCCGCAGCCATGCCTTTCTGGCGTGGATTATGAAGTGGTCACAGCCTGACTGTGAGACGGTGGAGACGAAGTCCTTGACGAAGTCGTACGAGTCGCACTCGTCGACGCCCAGCCTCGTTTTCACAGTAACCCTCATGTCCAGTTGCCTCATCATGTCATGTACAATGTCCCTGACCAGCTCCTTTTCCTTCATCAAATATGCTCCGAAGCAGCCTGCTTAAAATTAAAACGTAGGTTAAACGCACCTTTGCCAGATACTCTGGGACTGGGACACCCAGCATTGATATTTATTTCATCGTAGCCGAATTGTTTAACTATCTTTCCGGCCTCTATTAGCGTTTCCGAGCAGTTCCCTCCTGCAAATTTAATTCTATCGTGGGCAGTACCTAGTTGAGCGACAATTGGGTGTTCATTTTGGTCAAACTCTAAACATAGTTATGGAGCTTGCTAACGTACTCATCCACTTGTGTACTGCGTCCTCTGGAGCATTAATCAAAGCTGATCCAACAAACATCTCAGTCCATAGATGTGTTCTTTTTGTGAGTAGCCGCATAAATTGCCTAAAGTTTTAAATAAAAATGACTAAAAAGTACCTGAACTGCAAATACGTAACATCAAGCATGGGAGCGATGTGTAACGACGGTCTATAATCAACTAAACCGGGATTTCCCATTTCTTTTAATCGGAATTTGTGGGTATTTCGTGAATTTTTTGTCAAATAGTTGTTAAATGTTGATGATTTAGGTGAGTGTATGAATGAACAGTGAATAGAACAAGTTTTTATTTGGATTCCACTGATTAATGTACAAAAAAATAAACTTACAATAATATGATACAAGAAAAGTGACAAAGGAAGTGTAATAATAAAAAAATTAGGCATTACTATGGTACAAGAATCAAATTGCCTATTTATAGACTGTGATTGGCATTGCTATCCATTGAAGTTGATGGTTATGGTTAAAAATTGGCAGCTATGATCAAACATATTGATTAAACAGGTAATTTACACTGATAACTATGCTCACACCACCATATTAGGTGTTGGCTCGGAATCATTAATTAATATTCTAACATTAAATTTTCACTCACAAGTCACCTATCGTATAATTATATATATATTTGCAAAATGGATTTTAATATTTTAAATAAAACTTCAGACTCTGGTCCTCCAATGGTGGACAACTTTACACTTCTCTACTACGACCAGGAAGACAAAACTGTGGACTACGAACGCAGGGAAACGAGCGAATTGACTGAGGAGGAGGCCTATAGGAGGGACCTGAAAAGAAGGCTGGACGACGTCGCGAAGCTGCGAGACGAAATAATAAATAAGAACCAGGCGCGGTACTCCACGGAACAGAAACTTAAAATACAGCTCAACGACTCGAGGAACCAGACGAAGCACTTCGGAGTGCTCAGCAGCAACCAGTCGGCGCTGATGCAGGCAATCGACTCGAACTACAAGCGCCTGAAGCTGCTGTACGAAAAGATATACCACCTGCAGCTGGAGTTGCAGAAGAGGTACATATCGCTGTCCGAGACCCTGGAGAGGCGCTCAGAGGAGCTGGTGGAAATGCACAAAAACTCGAGGCTGGCGTCGACGGCGCTGTACGAGTATAAGAAGAACAAGTAGCACATTACTTCAACCTAAGCACCTGCCTGCGCAGGAGCTCCACCTTGGCCTGGGAGGAGACAGTCCAGTGGACGTAGAAGCGGAAGGGCTGGGAGAGAAGAAGACGCGACAGGGCGGCAACGAGGGAGTCGAGGCGGTGAGTCCCGTGGTCCTCAGCCTGGCTCACGCTGTAGTGTTTGTAGCAGAGGAGCCTGGAGCGCCTCCGCATCCTCTTCGCCAGGCTCACGCCGACCAGCACGCTCGCCCTGGAGCCGAGTCTGGGCACGGAGGCCGCGTACCTGGAGACGAGGCGCACAGTGTCAACCAACGGCGTAAAGCTGGCCGTATTTAAGTCGACGGACGATTTCCGCTTCAACGTGTAAACGTTTCTGAACAGGTGCACAAGCACGCTCAGCAGCTGGCTGAAGGCGTTCAAAAAACAATCAATCTCAGAGTCCTGGAACCGTTTTAAAACCTCCAGGGAGTCCAAATACACATGTTTCACACTCACGAACCCGTGCCCGTCCAAGTACCCAAACTTGTCAACATGTTTAACGCCATCAATGGTATTGTAATTGATTTTAATGTCATCACCAACATTAATGTCACCAACGTTAATATCGTCGATTTTAAATTCACTCCTAATTACTTTCTTAATTAATACGGACTCAGATTTATATTGGTCTATTTTACATTTCATCAGTCTTTTCCTTATTGCGTTTTTTTTACGGTTCATGTTACAAATCCTTACACTTCTGCTGTAGTTGTCGATGCCACAATTGCAAATGGCGGATATTGAGTTGGTAAAAACATGCCATGTTGCTATGTGCTTATTTAAAACATAAACAACTTTAAATTTAAAAAGCAAATTCGCCAACTCAGTGTCGAAACGAAAAGGCCTAAGCTCAGTCAAATCCAACAAGTGAATTAGCAGCCTAGATTTATTTTCTATCCAGCAGTTGTGTGTATCCGTTTTTATCATTCGATCACATAGACCCAGCGTTTCTTCGACGACATCGTCGACTCTGGTGTAAAGGAAACAGCTAGTGTACAAATCAGAATAGTTTATTACTGAGGACTGCATTCTACTGTACGTCCTGGTTTTTATCAAATTCACCAAAAGAATGAATAGGCCAGGGAAACTGAAATTATTCAACAAATTTCTGTAAAATTGGTAAAACAGCTTAAAAATTGCGTTGTTAAGAGTAGTTCTATACTTATTTTCCGCAGTCAGATAGGTGAACTCCTGAAAAATGTTCCCCGAATTTAAGGTGCTCACTTTCTTAACTTCAATCATGAAAGGCTCAACCACGTGGTCAATTACGCATTCGTACTCGTGCTTCAGGTAACACACAACGTTGTTGTTGAATGGCTTCAGGGACAAAACCTCGTGTGTAAAAGTTTTATCGGCTAGAATAAGTTTATCTGTAAACAGCCTATATATGGTCTTGACCAAGTGGGAGTACAACAGGCCTTTTGATGGTGGCCTCGATGAAAAAACGCCATTTTTCTGCAATACGCACCTCCTTAGTTTCAAATTCAATCTGCTAAACCACAACTTCGTTAAAATTGCCTTTATTTCCCACAGATTGACGTCCTTAGGGTGCGACAGTATCAGTCTATTTACCATCAACGTGCACTTAAAAAGCGTCGACAAGCTGTCACTGTTCAAAGACTCAATCAACCGTTTTGAAACTCCAGTAAACGAAGTATTGAAGTAAAGCAGTAAAAAACACAACGAATATGTCAATATTCTTGAGTTGACGGCTTTTGACAATTCAGACTCAATCGCCGAATTTACTTTACAGAAATACCCCTTATCCTTCAGCAAATTAAAATATTTAACGCATTTATCTAAGGCCAACCTTTTATTTACACCCGATTCGCATTTTTCGTTGAATAGAGTTAAGGTGAGTTCCTTAACTATATAATACAGCTGCGATTCGCACACTAAAATGTAACTCCTCCCTCGATCATCCCTGGAATAATATACCCTGAATGATTTTAAATATCCTCTTTCCTCATCATTTACATCCCTTAAGGTTAAAAGGGCCTCTATAAGACTTTTTTGGGTGTCAGTCAATAAAAAGTTGTTTTTTATGAACGGAACAAATGTGTTAAATTCATTTATATCGGAATTTTGGTGCTCATCAAATCCGTTTACAAAGGAATTAAATGTGAGTTCATCAACCACTGAGAATTCACTTAAATCTGAGAGTATTGTATGGTACAGGTTCTTAAGAACAAAAAATAAAAAAAGAGGTTCTGACAAATGAAGTTGTCCAAATAAATTCCAATTCTCAGAAATAAACTGGACAAATTCATCAGAGTAAATCATATGTTACATTAAATTAAATTTAATTACAAAGGCATCAAAATAATGAGGTTTCCCTATGGAATCGAATGAATATTATAAATGTGTAACAACAATATTAACACATGACCTTTAAAAATCATAAATTTTATATATATCAAAAGTTTATGAACAAATACAACATTTTATACAACAATACTTTGGTGTTCTAGTTTTTAACATATAAATAACATCAGCGTTTTTGTTTGTTTCCCCATATAATTAAATAATTGAATGATTCTACGGCAAATTGGTATATTCTGTAAATATATTTAGTTTATATAATATTTAAATAAAGAAATGAGTCATGATCACGGTTCGGACGGACCAGGGTCAGGAAATAATGAGTCTTTGTCCCACGGTTTGCAAATAAATTCAATTTACTGGGAAACTGGACACAGAACATACCTACCATTTTGGGCAAATTTATTGAAAAAGTTCACACCTAAAATTATAGACGATAAAGTAAGTTCTAAACTAAATAAGATGTTCAGCTGAGGAAAGTGCTCGGAGAAGCAAACCCAGTATCTCACGAACCATTTGTGTTCTACGGGGATTCAGCATATTTTAGAAGCTACTACGGGGATCCAGACGTGAGTGTAGTATTCCCCTTGAAGAAGAAGACGAACTTCTGCTTCTCGCCAACAGGCAAGTCGAGTTTGTCGGAGCTGGAGCATAAGTACGACAAATATGGACAAACGAAGCCTAGCAAGAGTGAGTTGGTGTACAAGGAAGTGTTGAGATCAGCAAGAGAATTGGACCGACAAACGAATAAAAAATGAAGACGTTAGTCGTCTGTGTATTGATATGTGTAGTACTGGCAACGAGTCCTAGGCCCTTAAAGAAATTATTTTTTTTAAATAACTCAACAAAGAACAGAAGCATTAAAAGCAGTGGATTGTACGTGAGTGATGGAAAAAGTAACTTGGATTATGAGAGTACAACAGAGCCATTATTTACAGAGGAGGACCTGAAGAATATTAACGTAAGTTTTAGATGAATAAATTTCGAATTAGAATTTTGTGAATGAAATTAAGGCAGGAGTATACGGGGAAAATTGTAAAAATGAAATGGAAAAACTGAAAGTGGAAAACAAAGAAGAAGATGAAGTAAAAAGTGTCAAGGAAATTTTGAAAATCAGAGATGAAAAACTGGAGAAGACGTTGAGTGAAGTGTTTGACATGTCGAAAATAGCAACAGAAGGAAAGGAAATAGATTGGAGTGAGTTGGAAAAGAAGATTTCGGAACAAGGAATGAAGGAAGGGCTGAACACAGAGGAGTTAAAGTCAATGGTACAAGCACTGTATAGAAAAAAGGGACTGCTGAAAGAAGAATTTAAGGCTATGAAAGTGGAAGGGCTTAAGTTAAACTGGAGGCAGTCGCTTAAAAGTCTGGAAATATGGTTCACAGTAGAAGAAACGACGAAGAGGAAGGACTACGAGATCAAGTTCCTGCCCTCAACACTCACGATAGAAAGAAAGGGACAAGTGGTACTGCAAAAAGAAGTAAGTGCAGACCCCTGAAAATAAATGTGTAGCTGTTCGGGAAGGTGGACTGCGAAGGAACCTTCTGGACGATGTACAAGAACCCGGCAACAGGAGAGAAGTACATAAACATAAGCATGACGAAGCGCGCGCCAAAACACGAAGGAATGTGGGACCAGCCGTTCAAATAATCGCACACCAAAGTCAAAACACTAATGTGATACACGCACTACACAATACACAGCACTCAACGTCGGCAGTACAAATAAAAATAAAAAGTAGTTATCGTAATTAAACAAATAGTTTAAAACCACTAATTGATAAAATTGTGGCCAATCGAAGAAGTAAAATGAGAGTTGTGGATCTACTGGGATTCCTATTCAACGTACTGAAGTTCTTCCTGGCAATCTCACCACTGCTACTAATAGTGCTCATTTTCGTGAAAAACAACAACCCGAAGCCGAAGAGGCCAGAAAGAGCACTGGATAGCGACGAAGAGGACCTGGTGGACTCACATAAACTAAACTGGTAAGCAACCACAGAAAACAAGTAAATAACTAAAACATATAGACCAAAATAACGGAACTGTAAAAGGAAAAGGAATAAGCAACTTAAATCGTGGTCGAAAAGACGTAAACGGACCCGTAATTGTAGTTATTAAGATAATGTAAAAAACAACATAAATAAAGTAAATTTGTTAATATAATGTTGTAAATTAAAGTATTTCTTAAATAATTAATTGAGGTTTATGATTAGATAGAAGATAAAATGTGTAAAAGTGTGAATTAATAACATTGAATAAATGACATGTTATTTAAAAGTAAAAATTAGTAAAAAACATGGAATCTAATCAATGTTAATGAAATAAGTTCATGTGTGTATACGTTTGTTATACAAAAAAGGTAAATGAAAAATCAATAGTAGATGAATTGATTATTGAAATGTGTACGTATAAGAAGAATTTTAAAACAACTTTAAAAAAGTTGAAATAAAAACTAAGAAGTATTTAATAGAAGAAACTAAGAGGATTGAAATTAAATAAATAAAAACAATAAAATAAATAAATAATGAATAGTAGTGCAGCCATAAGGTAAAATCAGTAATTATTGTTATGTATACTAGGCTTAAGTTGTTTTAAATTTGTACTATCAATTAATTTTGAATTTTAATAGGTGTGTAATGCTATTTGTATAATAACTGTAGGAAAATTGTTTAATAATTTAAATTAGAAAACACGTAATAAGAATAAAGAAAATAAAATGATGTTTCTAAAAAGAAAAGTATTTTTAAACTCATTTAACCAGTTAAAACTGAGATACTATTCCTTATCAATAGAAATAGAAGGAAAAATGAAAACGAAGTGCGGAAAAACGGTATATAACAGAGTGTACCTGGATAATCAAGCAACAACATGTATAGACCCAAGAGTGTTGGACAGTATGATGCCGTACCTGACACACGCATTCGGAAACCCGCACTCAAGAACACACTCCTACGGCTGGGAAGCAGAAAACGCAGTGGAAGAAGCAAGAACGAGTGTAGCGTCGCTGCTCAATTGTGAAAAGAAAAACATCATTTTCACATCAGGAGCAACAGAAAGTAATAACCTGGCAATAAAAGGGTCAAAGTCGTTCTACGGGAACCTGGATGAGTCATCAGGAAGATCGAAAAAGAATCACATCATAACTACACAAATAGAGCACAAGTGTGTGCTGCAGTGCTGCAGGCAGCTTGAGAACGAAGGATACTCAGTGACATACCTGAAGCCAGACAAGAACGGAATAATATCTCCAGAAGAAGTGAGGAAACACATAAGACCAGAAACGTTCCTGTGCAGCGTGATCCACGTTAACAACGAGATAGGAGTGATACAGAACATAGAAGCTATCGGAAAAATATGCAGAGAACACAAAGTGATCTTTCACACAGACGCAGCACAGAGCTTCGGAAAAATGCCAATAGACCTGAAGGAGCTGCAAGTGGACCTGCTGTCAATATCAGGGCATAAAATATACGGACCAAAGGGAGTAGGAGCACTCTTCGTTAGAACGAAGCCAAGAATAAGGTTGCAGCCAGTGATAGACGGAGGAGGACAAGAAAGAGGACTGAGGTCAGGAACACTGCCAACAGCACTGGTGGTAGGGCTGGGAGCAGCAGCTAAAGTGGCGTCTAGAGAGATGGAAAGAGACAGCGTGCACGTGGAGAAGATATTCAAGAAGCTGTACGAGGGCCTGAGCCAAATAGATAAGGTCTCAGTGAACGGCTCAGTGAGGCCAGGAGAGAGGTACTACGGGAACCTAAACATGTCGTTCGAGTTCATAGAAGGAGAGTCGCTGCTGATGTCACTCTCAAAGTTCGCACTGAGCTCAGGTAAGTAAACAAAAAAACGTAAATGGTAGAAGTATGCACACGTAGCTATTGTGGAAGCAAACGCGTAACAATAAAGTAGGCTCAGCGTGCACATCGTCGAGTTTGGAGCCGAGTTATGTCTTAAGAAGTTTAGACATAGGCGAGGAGCTGGCGCACACGTCAATAAGGTTCGGAATAGGAAGGTTCACGACGGAATCCGAAGCAGATGAAGTGGTGGAGGCAGTCAAGGAAGTGGTGAAGAGACTCAGAGACCTGAGTCCACTGTACGAAATGTACCTGGAAAACCAGGACAAAAACACAATGGTGTGGACGTGAAGTTTAATTTTTTAGCCACTTATACACAGTAGTGATCGTCAAGTACCATATACGAATACACACACAATAATCAGAAAAAAAGAAAAATGAATCCAAAAGGAAAGTGGATATTTAAGTGCCTAGGCTGCAAAAACAAAGATGAGGACGATACGGAGTATGTAGACCTCAGTAAAATAAGAGACGTGGATGAAATAATACACATCAACGATCTAGTAGTATCGAAGCCAGATCTCTACGTAGAGAGGCCAAACATAGTGTACATAGAAAGTGAGTAGTGAAAAATACAAAAAAATAAAACAATGTGCAGAAAAACAGCTGAGCGAGGATGGAAGGAGCTTTGCGGAAATAAAGCCAACAATAGCAATACCAATCGAAAATAAATGGCCGTCAGATATAAGCTCGGAAGATTCAATAATACAAACGCAGAAAAAAATAGAAAGGAAAATAAAGTAAGTTAATAAATAAGTAAATAGAGATAAAAATGTGTGGACACCAGAGGGCTAGAAAAGTTGAATTTGGAGAATAATAAATAACATAGGCAAAAAAGAACAGTAGTTCCACTGTCAAACGTGCCAGGACTGCTGAACAGAGAGTACAAAAACCAGCACATGACGATATCAGAGTCAATAGCAATCGCGGAGAACATCTACCAGAACGAAAGGAGACAAATGATGAATTTAGGAAAAGATGATGAAAGAGTAAAAACGTTTCAGTATTTGGACGGAGATAGGCTGAATTTGAATGAATACAAAAGCGGAAGCTGGAATAAAAACAAGGTGGAAGAGTACACATTCTCAGACGACGAATCGACAAGGGGAACAATAAGTAGGTCAAGAAACAAAATAAATGAATATCAGGAAGATCAATTGACCCATATCTGTTATATGAGTGACTACAGTGAAGATGAGGAATCGCTAACAGAAAAAATATGGAACATGTTCGTCTCAGCCTCGAAATTACTAAATACCGAAAAAAATAAAACTATACATAAAGATGCGAAAATTATAATAAAAAGAGAAAAAGAAAAAGAAACAGAAAAAGAAAAGGAGGGAGGAGGTCCAGCAAAAAGTGAACATGAAAAGGAGGAGTGGATAGGGAACAACTACAAAATAACACCAAGGGAAGCATCGGAAATAGTAGAAGGTACAATTAAAAAAATAACTGAACCTAATAAATAAAAATAATATGTGTATAAATATAAGTGTGGCAAAAGGTGTTTAGTGTCGTGAATGTTGTGCTTAGAATAAATATAGGAAAATAAAGGTTTTATACCAATTAAAATTTAACCAAGAGACGAATATTTATAAATTTGTATTAATCATTAATTGATTAATGGCGTGATTTGTGGCTTATGTGCCGATTATAATAAGATTGTGTATATTAAGCTATCGCAACACAGATATAAAAACACAAAACAAACCAAAATAATTTCCAACGGAACAACATCATCACAGTAGATGCTACCATGATTACCACATTTTAAACAGAAATCAAACTTGATGGATTCTAGAGACTCAAGCGAAAATTCTGACATAAAAAACGAAGCGGAACCAACAAATGATGAGGTAAAAGAGGAAGTGAAGCAGAGTCCAGAGTTGGAAGAGGAAGTAGCAAAGTCACAACAAATATGGTATGAAATCAAAAAAAAACTGACACAATGCTCACAAATCTTGGCCAAAGGAGAGAATGTGTCGTACTGTTCAGTGGGAGGGTTGGATTCAGGACTACCACTGGTGCCAGACGAACAAGGGCAGTTACCACAGAATGATTCAGCGCCGAACGACCTGGTCACGCCGAAGTTCGGACAGGAGTTCTACCCAGAGTCAATAATACCAGGCTTCTACACATGGTTCCAAGGAGACGGCTCAGTGGTGAGATACGTAATGGATTTTGTAATGTACACGTACAGAGGAGATAGATTCGTGCCGCTGGAACACCTGGGAAGATATGAGACGAAAATAGTAATGTACTGTAAAGTTAAGCACATAGGACTGGTGCATACAGCAGAGGACCTGCTGGAAACTAATCACCCGTGGACAAAGTCGTTTAAGAACAGAAAAAAGGTAGAACTTAGCGAAGGACTGCTGAAAGTGCCAAGAAAACAAAGGTATTTCTCGTCGAAGGTGGTGCTTGTGGACTGGTACTTCGACGTAGGAACGTCGGAAGAAGCGACGCCGCACATATGGGTGGTCTCGGACAACGACGTGCACTATAAGCTGGACAGACCAACAGGAGGCTACTACAACTCGTTCGCACCAGCGAAGCTGCTCTTCGACCTGTCGACGAGAGTAGTGAAGGAAATGCAGTCAGGAAAGGACAAGTCGTTCGGAGAAGTGCTGCTCTCAATGACGTCGCCGCCGACATATAAAAGCCTACCGTCAGCAGTGTTTAAGACGGAGTCGCCAGCACAAAAGGTGGACAGAGGAGAAGAAGGCTCAGATGACGGAAAACCGCAGAGAATAAGAATAGAGGACACGGAGGAGTTGACAGTTTGGGGAGCGCCAGTGAGTATCCACGGCTCCTCAATGGTGGACGTGTACAGGAACCTGGACTTCATCTTCAACGAGGTCCGCTACTACTACACCTTCTTCGGAGGCACGGAAATGGAAACATACCTGTCGGAAATGGTGCAGAAACTGAAGGAGCAGAGCCCGTTCCACTACTTCGACGCTAACTTCATGAAGTTGGAGTACATGGCGAAAAATGCGCTGGCAAACAGATACAAGGATAGACTGTTCGTGCAAAAGCTGGACTACCCGAACACAGGAAGCATCATTAAGCCGCTGAAGCTGGCGAGGCTGACGAAGAGAGGGCCGAAGCAAAAGAGGTTCAACCTGGAGGAGTACAACAACCAGTACAACATGAACGACGTGAAGAGCAGAAGCGGAAGAGTGATAAGAAACAAAGCAGTCTCGGAAATAGAGCCTGCAGTGAGGAAACACATGGTGCAGACGGAGTCGCAGAAGAAGGAGGAGTACAGAAAGGCAGTGGAGCTCGAGGCGAAGTGCGACGGCCTGCTGCTGCCATTCGACTTTGAGTGGTCGAACTACAACACGTGCTCGGAGGTCTCGGACGACGCCACGGTCCCCGCGATCTGCAACGACGTGGACGTCGCGCTCGACAACGCGAGGTACTACCCGAGGGACATTCCGCTGCGCACGCTCAAGTTCTACGGAAACGACGAGATTGTGGACCTGCTGGACCTGACGAGGCAGTTCTCAGTGCCCAGCCTCTCCTCGTCGCCGCTGCTCCCGAAGATGAGCTTCGTGCAGCTGGAGGCGAACCTGATCTTCAACAGCAGCCTCTACGAGTACAGGCCCTCCGAGCTCTCCTCCTTCGAGATCACGACGCCCCAGTGCCTCTGCAACAACAAGAGGTTCAACAGCATCTACGACGACATCAACAGGTCGACGCACTACGACTTCTACATGTACGGCAGCGAGGGCGACGGCGCGCTGAGCGAGGCGAGCGCACTCTCAGCGCGCGACAAGCTGAAGGACCTGATGCCGGACGACGAGGAGTTCGAGGACGGCATGCAGTGGATCTACTACCTGAACAAGAACATAATAGGTAAGGAGTGCTTGATGGTTCAGATAGCATTGGTGTTATGTTACATTATTGTTAGATAGCATTAGTGGTAAATAGCATAGATGTTATGTTAGATTAGTGGTAAATAGCATAGATGTTATGTTAGATTAGTGGTAAATAGCATAGATGTTATGTTAGATTAGTAATAAATAGCATGATTGATAGGTTACATTAGTGGTAAATAGCATCGTTGCCAGCTAGCATTGTCGATAGATAAATAGCCTTAACAGAATTAACGCATTCTTTAGATGAAGGGGATGTGGAGTATCCGGAGGATTTGGACGAGGGAAGCATAGGAAGACTGTACGTGGGCCTGATGGAGGAGCTTAGAAGAGCAGTGGAAAACTCAGGATTCGAAAGGTTCGTCCAAAACCTGAGAGAAAGCGGAGAGCTCAGCGACAAGAAAAAGGAAGTGCAGGAGAGAGAACTGGGAGTAGCAATATCAGACGCAGAAATAGCACTCGACTTCATCAACACCAACGGAGGATGCCTGTACAAGGGAAGGTTCAAGAGAATAGGCCAGGACCCAGAGTCGACGTTGCCGTACGTAAACACCTCGAGGTGGAACAAGAGGTTTAAGAAGTTCCAGAGAGTAGTCACGGTCTCAGGAAACTACAGGTGCGATTAGTGTAATGGATATGGTATACAATTAGTGTTGGTATTATAACCGCTAAGTATTGGTGTTGATAGATATTATAACCGCTAAGTATTGGTGTTGATAGATATTATAACCGCTAAGTATTGGTGTTGATAGATATTGGATATTATTAATACCGTAACAACTAAGTATTATTAATGGTGTTAATTGTTATGGTATTTAATGTGTATTATTGGTGATGGTAGATATGACCCCTAAGTAATATTAGTAGTATATATGGAATAAAAGTAGTAAATTAATGGTCATTTGTAGATACAGCACTATTTCACATAGCCACGATCCAGATGGATTCACAGTATTCGACAGTAACAGGCCGAAAATTTGCCCACTGGACCTGGTGTACGGATTAGACGGATTGTTTAAGGCGTCGAAAGAAGAAGGAGATAAGTTGCCAACATTTAGAAAAACAGTAAACGTGTGGAAAAAGGAGTTGCCACAACAGAGAAAGTCGAAAAATCAAATTAAAGAAGCAGTGAATAAGCACGTAAGGTATTACAACAAGTTCGTGCAGAGTTACGCTGGAGCGAAGCTGAAGCCAAATAAAAAGATGGAAGCAAGCGCCGTGGACAAGGAATACTTCATGGACTACATGGTGGACGGAATAGAGGACATGACGCAGGGGCCAGTGCTGGGCTTCGGATACAAAGAATTGGAAACAATCTGCAAAAATGAATACATCATGGCAGAGGAAATGCTGACAGAGTACACATGGCACACGCTGCTGAAGGTGTACCTGTTCTACGCACTGTATAGCACAAGGACGTCGTACAAGTTTAAGTTTAACTCGGTAGTATGGGGAGACGCTTCGCTGTATAACAGCTTCGCACAAGGATACGGACAAGACGAACAGAAAAATGACCGTCAAAAGTCGGAGTATAACTACGACGAGGAAATGATAGACACGGAAAAGTTAAAGTTGCTAGAAGACATAGGCTACGAAGACTTTGAGCCGAGTAACAGCGGAGTGGAAGAAGACCAGAGTAAAGAAGACGAGGAGGAGGAGGAAGAAGAAGTGGAAGGATACGAAGCAGACGAAGGAGGAGAGGACAAGGACAGAGTGGGAAGAAGAGGCTGGGGAATGAACAGGTACTGCCCATACTACGACTTTGAACTGGAGTGGCACCCGGACGCGGAAAAGCTGGAGAGGCTGAGCAAGGGAAGAATCAGCGGAGAGTTCGTGAAGGAGGCCTTCCTGAAGCTGAGGAAAAAAAACTTCTTCCAGCTGGAGCTGCACGAACGCCTGAGTCTGCTGCTGTGGCTGGGAGACATCCTGGGCTACTCAGTGGCAGGAAAGAGCTTCATCGACGACAGAAACGACGAGTTCTACTACCTGAGGACGCAGCTCATGAGGTCGGAGGACGACAAGAAGGGGCCGAAGAGACTGAAGGGCTCAAGCAGAGACCTGATGGAGCTGGAAGAAAGGTACCTGCAAAAGCCAGTGCTGCTGGGCTACGACCGCTTCTACAACGCGTACTACTACTTCGGCCTCGAGTACGAAAGAAGAATATACGTGCAGACGATGCCGCAGATGCGCTTCGTGCAAAACAGGATCGTTAGTAGAAGTAAGTACCTGAGAGCGCCGAAGTACAAGGCGGACATGTTCAACCTGGACCTGTCGGACTTCGCACAGAAGTTCGCGCAGGACAGAATATTCACACAGACCAAGGGAAAGAGAGGAAGGAAGAAGGAAGTGCACGACGAAGGAGCGACATCAGAGACGACGTCGAAGAGGAAGAAGAGAGGGCAGGGAGCAGTGGCGGAACCATTGAACGAGACAGCAGACGCACCGGCGGCGGCAACGAAGAGTGAGTTGAAGAGCCCGACGAGCGAAGGAATTAACGACTCGAACACAGGAATGTCGACGCCGAACGAGAGCGGGTTGCACTCAGTGTCAGCGACACCATTTAACACGAACACGTCTTCGCCGACGCCCGTGTCAAATAAATTGGGACCAGGATCGCCGGAGAAAGTTGGAGATCAGCATGGTGAAGTGAAGAGGAGCGGAAATCAGAGTCAAGGCGCTAACGAAGTGAAGAAGGAGGAGACTATTAAGCAAGGAGGCTACAAGGAAAACCTGGACGCGTTCCTGACGAGCACGACGAACGCGAACGACGCAGCGTCGAAGGACGACGAGTCGGTGAAAAAAAGAAGGATTAAAAACAGGTCAAGAAACAGACCTAAGGTGAGAAGAAGCAGGCAAGTCTTCGACAGACACCCGACAAACTTCAGAACGGTGGAAGAGTACCTTAACTACCTGACAGTGGGACCAGCAAGACTGAGCTGGTGCGTAATAGACACGCACAAGTCACTGAAGAGGTTCATCACACGCCTCTCGCAGTTCACAACGAACGAAAAGCACCTGGCACTTAAGCTGGCGCAGGTGGAGCCGGACTTCACACTCCCGACGTTCGAAATCGTGACGTACAAGTGCCCGACGGTGGTGGGAGAGATGCTGCTCTCGCTGCTGAGAGGGCTATACAGGTACTACAAAAACGTCTTCACGAAGATGGTGCTCTCGACAGTGGTGCTTAACAAGGTGAGAACGGACAGGTACGCGACTACCAGTCATACGTTGAAGACGCACCACCCGGACCTGACGAAGAGAGACGCGACTAGGATCAACCAGGCCTCAGTGACAGTTAACGCACACCTGGGAGGATCGGCAGCGCACCAAGTGTTCAGCAAGACAGTCTCGGGCTCGTTGGCGAGCTCGCCAGAAGAGTCGGACTCGAAGAGGAGACTCCAGACGTCAACGCAGAGTCTGAACGAAGGGAACTCGCCAAACACGTACGCAAACACGCCAAACACGTACTCAAACTCGGATTCAAACTCGAGCGGGATACCGTCAGGATCAGACTCGGACGTAAACGGGAACTTTAACGGAAACGTTAACGGAAACGGAAACGGGTCTAATGGTAGCAGCGTAAAACTTGGGTTTGGAATACATAAGGACGGTGCAGCAGAAAGCGGGCGAATGAGTGAGACGGCAGGGAGTGCGAGAACCTACGGGTACTTACTGGACCCAACGGCCTCGTCGCCGAATAAGACAATAGCAGAAAAGCTGTCAAAGAGCTACAACAGCGGCCTGTTCCTAAACCTGTACGTGAGTGACCTGCTGAAGACGTGCCTGACGCTGTGCGTCTCGGACATCGAGGGAAACAAGAAGTGCCTGAAGACGATGCTGGAGCTCATGTACTTCTTCGAGTTCGTGGCGCACAGATACTACAACGACGGAGGATGGAGTCAGATGAGAAACGAGTGGAGATTAAACCTGGACGCAATATACACACTGCTGCAAGTAGACATGACCGCAAAGAAGGCGAACCAGAAAAATCAACTGAAAGCAGTGGGAGAACACAACGCAAACTGCTACGTGTACAACAACAATAGCGGCTCGAGCAGCATAGTGACGGCAGTGATAAACACGCCACAAGGAAACATGGACCTGATACCACAAGTGGAAAAGTCAGGGCTGTGGTTCAGGTTCTTCGAAGTATACTGCCACGACAAGAGCGTCAACTTCGACATGAACACGTCAGTGAACTACGCCAAGTTCATGGAAGGGCACAACGCGCAGACGGCACTGAGGAAAAACGGCCAAACGCCGACCGGAGTGGACGGGAATGCGAAGGAGGTGGAAGGCTCGAGTCCGGAAAAGTTGGACCTGGACGAGCTGGCCCCATACAGCACGGACCTGTTCGAGTTCCTGAGCGAAAACAAGGTTAACGACAGCCTGGTCTTCTTCTCAGGAGGGCTCCTGGAGCTCATCACGTCAGTTAACGACATGCTGCAGCACCTGAAGGAGCTGCTGGGCATCAAGGTCCAGGTGGAGACGAGTAAGCCGAAGGGCACGAAGGCGAAGACGAAGAGGAGGAAGAAGAAGAAGGACAAGGACGAGGAGTCAGACTCAGCACTGACGGACGTGGAAAGCAACATAGACATCAGCGACATGTACCAGGACCTGCAGCCGGAGCCCGCCGAGAGTAAGGAGGAGCTGGGGGCGGACGCGATGGAGGACCAGTCGCCAATAGTGACGCCAATGAACGAGCAGAAGGACCAGACGCCGGAAAAAACGGACTCAGGCTACAAGTCAGACACGCCAGAGAAGACGGAATCAGGCTACAAGTCGGACACGCCGGAAAAGCAGCACTCGCAAGGAAAAACGGACTCGGTAGAAAAGCAAGATCTGAGGGACTCGGAGGGAGAGATGAGCGTGAAGCGAGAGGAGGCAGTGGAGAGCGACCAGCCGTCTAACGGAAACAGCACGTACGACCAGTCGCCACTGGCGCACGACTCGCAGTACGAAAACGGAGGACAGGACACGCAGACGAGTCAGCCGGACGAAAGTAAACCCGCATCGTCGGAAAAGAGAGAAAGAGACGACAAGGGAGACAAGGGAAAGAAGACGAAGAAGGCGAAGATGACGAAAGGAGCAGCAGCGGAGGAGTCGCAGCAGCAGGAAGAAGAAGAGTCGTCAAACGAAATAGAGGGAGGCCAGAAGGAAGGAGAACAGAGCAAGGAAACAAACAACGAGGAGCTACTGGAGCCGATAAAGAAGCTGCTGGCGAAGCTGGAGCTCGCGTACCAGCTCGCGCCGAAGGAAACGTGCGAAATCAAGGTGCTGACAATGACCAGTAACCTGCTGAAAGTGGACCTGCCGCCGAAAACGGCAGAAAACACGCCCGAAAATCAAACCGACGACGAGGACGGCAAGTCCGTGGACCACGCGGAGGAGAGCAGGGGGCCCTCGATAGAGATACTCTGCCTTAACCTGACGGTGAGCAGCATGGGCTACGAGGCCGACAGCGAGGGCGAGGACGAGGACCTGAGCGAGAGCCTGGGGCTCGTGAAAAACCTGCGCAGGGTCTGCAGGACGCTCTCGCGCGTCGAGAAGACGCGGGCCACGAGGAGGGCGACGGAGGAGCCGGGGTTGACGCCGCGCGCCCCCGACGGGAGTCCGCCGCGAGTGTTCACGCTGACGGTGCCGGTGGCGCTGCGCGCGCCCGGGTGCGCCCAGTTTCCGCAGTACGTCCAGCCGTACGAAAAGTGAGTTATTTACACGCCTACATAGATGCAGATATTTACACGCCTAGTCGCACCCAGATATTCACACACGGAAGTTTATGCAGCAGCATTTATTTATATAGTCGCCTGGATAGTAACAGCCGCATCCATTTAGTTATGCAGTTACCGATAACAAATATACAGCTACTGGTACCAATACACATACAAGAAACACACCTGTGCCCACATACCAACAGATAAACTAACGCAACCTTTAGGGTCTTCAGCGGCCTCACGTACCTGTGGAGAACACCACTCAAGTGCAAAAACGCAAAGACGAACCAGACGGGAGTTATCAAAAAGACCAACTACACGAGCCTCGACATCTGGAAGTGCGTCTCAGTGGAGTGGAACGACAACAAGAAGGAGCAGGTGGCACACAACCCCTGGGAACTGACGATATAACACACGAGCAGAACACACAGATAACCACACGAAACACAACACACAGTTAACACGATTATCACGCAGTTAAACACGCGTTAAAACAATATACTCAAGTACACATTTACACGGTAAATACGATATACACAATTGAGTACACGTTAAAAAGCATAAACAGTAGAATTCACAGTAAAGTAAAATACACGGGCAATATGCAGTAAAGTACAAGTTTAGAAGAAGGAATGATGAAGGTTGCGGAAAGGGTCCAGAACAAGTGTCACTTGACGGGAACGGTGATCGACTTGGCGTACTTCTGAGCAAGCCTCCTGCGCTGGTTCTTGGAAAGACCATGCCAAATGGCAAGGTGCCGAAACTTGAGGTTCATGGGCCTGAAGGAGTCCCTGGGAGCGCCGCTGAGCAGCCAGTTCCGGTACTTCGTAAGCAGGTCGCGCTCAAAAGTTTTAGTCCGAAACTCGTGATTAACCAAGGACTCTGAAGAAATGTCACCAAGTAGCTTAAATAGAGATTAATAAAAGTTTAAGAAACAGGCTAAGTAAATAAAAAGTGTATGCGTAATACGTGGTATACAGAGAAGGTATCAACGCACCTAAGACGTAGGGGTCACTTTCAACCCTGTAGCCAGGGTACTTTAGCGACAAGTAAAAGTCGCGAATGGCGTAGGCGTGTTGAGCCTGCTGGGAGGCAAAGCCCTCCTGCAACTCGTCGATCCTGGAGAGGTTGATGGACCAGGGCGCATTGGGGTCCAGGACGCCCAGCGCCGCCAGGTCACTGACGATCCGGTCGACGAGTTCCCCGGGCAGCCTCCCCTTTTCGTCGAGAGAGAAGCCGGTTTCCTGAGACCCTGGTCTATCGGGGTATAAGTTGAAGCCGCCTTCAGTTGAGCCTGCACCGTTTACACCAGTTTGAGTATCAGTTGCGTCAGTGCCGTTTACACCAGTTTGAGTATCAGTTGAGGCAGTGCCGTTTATACCAGTTTGAGTATCAGTTGAGTCAGTGAGATGTTCGCCCAGTGTGTGAGCAGTAGCGCCGTCTTTTAAACCAAGTTCCGCATAAAATTTATCAAAATTGGATTTAATCTGATTGGTGTTTACGTCTCTATAGTACAAGCTCCGGATGTCGAAACTGAGAGCGATTTTATGTTTCTCCAGGTAATTCTCTGCCATTTTACAATTGGGAACCATCTTGAAGACGCCGTACCGGTGCCACAGCTTCGGATCGGCGAACTCGCTGAGAGGAGTGCCCGCCTCGTTCAACTTGTGGGCCACGCTCTTTAATCGGGCGAACAGCCTCTTAAAGGTCAGGTTGTACAGCATCCGCTCCCTGTTTTCCCAGTACGACTGCAGCTTCTTAACCGTGTAAAACTTGTCCACATAGTTCTCATAGTCGAGCGGCGACCTTAAGATGCTTTCGAAGTACTGGTGCAGGTCGCTGCTGACGTCGCAAGCCTGAAACCGAAGATTAGTGAATAAAAGAACAGGCAAGTACCTCATATTCCGAAATCTGCTTAATTGCGGAAACCTCGTCCGACAGAGCGCTGAAGAACGGTTTGTCGGAGAGAGCCTCTGAGAGCTCAGAGCCAGTAATGCCCCTCTTCATCATGGAAATAAGCTCAGAAAGCCGCCCGTTTCTCAGAATGTTCAGTGTTTTTTCGACTGGAATGGCCAAATACTCCGGAGGTGCCCCGAAATGGTTGTGAACGTTGCCGTAATAGATGGTAGGAGAAGGATAAATTGCAGAAGGTCGAGTTTTTTTGGGCCTGTCCCGGGTGAACTTTCTAACTGCCTTCAATTTACTCTTTGTGGCGAACAGGGACCATTTATCACTACTTAATTCATGCTTTGAACTAGGAATACCACTATTGTGTATAAAACAGTCTGATACCAGGCCGTTATTTACCAATAGATAGAGCAGGGCACATGTGCTACAAAAAGACAACATATCAAGGGGCGTTCAGTCCACGCCAGAGTGTAAATAATTCCAATCTTTCCATTTTAAAATTACAATCAGAAATAAAGAGTATTTATGTCGATTCAGGCGCCTGACCTTACAAAGTGTGTAACCTTCCACAGCATAAGACGATTAAGATTATGCATACACAATACGCAGGTAAATATAGTACATTAAGCTTAAAGGACTTTATTCTTCACAAAACTGTCGATTAAATTCATATTTTTGTGCAATTCGTCGAGAGACTTTGCAAACTTCGATTGAGAATATTTAATGTCGAAAATGTTCTCAAACGTGAGCAGGCACTCCTCTAGCTCGTTAAACTCGAACTCCACCGCGGAGTAAACATGTTTGTAGGTATTGGTGAGGAGGAGCCTGTGATGCTCGTTGGTAAGCTTCCGCTCCTGCTCCAGCCGTTTGTTCAGTTCGCTCAATTCTTCCTTCTTCTTACTCAGTATGCCCCTCAACTTGGGAAGGAATGCTGTGAACACGCTTACGTTTTGCTCATTCAGAAAAAAGTCCCTGTTCGTGTTGGCCACCGACTGAACGTTACTCTGAGTTGACGCCAGTGTAGGTATGGGATTAAAGTTCCTGATGTTGGTCCCCGATATTCTCCAAATCGAGGAAGTCGGCAGATCGTTGTTGAGAGATTCGTAGGGGTTCCTGTACGTGGAAAGCATCGTTTCCTCGGTGAAGTCAATTCCGCCCATAATGAAGGCCCTCCTGCTGTCTAAATCAGAATTGAGTCCAATTCTGAGAACTTCCTTTGAGTAAGTCCTGTCCATTTCAGAGCTGTACGCGTCGTAAACCTCCTTAAATATCAAGGGTACCACCAACGTGTCCGAATGACACAAATAAGTCTTAAAAACGTTAATCAGTGAGCCTATGCCTTCATAATCAAACATTTTTAGGAACCAACGAGTATTTTGTAGGCGCGATAATATTACAGTTTTTGATAAGCCTTTGGACTGCAGGCTATTTATGAGAGACTCCAGTACATCATTAATTTTTTTATACACACGTCGGCGTAGGGGACGAATTATGGTAAGGGGATGAATCGCAAACAAAACGACCTCTTCACCATTGGAAGTTTTATGATTTAGAACTGAAGAGAAGAGGCGAGAAGAAGAACTCGTGGCAAAGTCGCTATCAGTTCTGAAATTGAGCGGCCTTGGCACGGAGAAGTGGTCGCGATTTGCAGTTGCTTCAGAAGTTGGAACAATTCGCAAATGCGGAATGGGCGTCGATTCCATTTTATTCATTTAATATTAATGATGTGTCGATGAACATTAAAATTTCAATAAATAAAAAGGCGAAAAATGATATGTTACATTACAACAGGGAAAAATTACAAATTTACGCATACATATTTGATTTAAAAATATAAAAAATAGTTTAAAAGATAAAATTATATTCAACACTAAAAAAACAAGTAAATTTAAAGTGAAAGTGGACGACATCAGGCCGTGTTTATCTGAGCATCCGTGTATGAAAAAAGATTATATGGTACAAGCAAAAATTAAATTTCTTCTATATCCATGTCCTCGGAAGCATCTGAATCCATTTGAGCGACTTGGTGTGCTAGAATCTGGTTGTTGCTCTTGCCTTCACGAAGCAGCCTTAAAATTGCAGAATCAGTCCTGTTTGAAAGAATCTGCTTTTTGCGATTTAATTCACGCTTTAAATCCCAGTTTTGGCGGCGAGGACGAACCAACGATAAAACGTCCTAAAAATAAATTTGGGTATGAACAAAGAGAAAGGTACAGTAATATAGAATAAAGTGAATACCTCTGATTCGTAGTTCCGAATAGTCTGGTCAATCTGTTCATCTATGGTATTTTCAATGGAAGAGTAATCATCCAAAAACGTTTTACAAAGCTTCTTTAAATTCTCGTCCCTAGGAATGTAGTTCCTGAACACGATTCCCTTAAAATCCGGGTCTATAGCGGCCTCTTTTACATCTCCCATTAAATATCAGTTAAAGTTGGAGATAATTTGAAATTTAGTAGTGATAAACCTTCGGTTTTGCTGCCCAACTCAATCTTCCCAACGTTTTCAAGAGATATGGTACCGTAATACTAAAAATTAAATTAATTTGCTTAATTTTAATTAAAAATGGATTTTAAGCTTCAAATTTGGAATATTTTATAAATATTTAGTTATTTTTAGCCAAAAAATGTATTATAAACTTACAGTTGCAGTTACACCTGTATGTAGATTCTCAACCTAAAGCACACATTTACAGTAAAATACTTACCCCAAAGACCTCATACCCATTTATTGTTAGTGAAACCTCTGTTAAATCTCGACACTTTGCTCCAACCTTCACCCTGATTCGGAATGTGCCATGGAATGGAGCGTCCAGTGACCACTTATTGCCCTTGAGCAAAAATCCGTCCTTAATCGTGGAATAATTAGGAGTATTTACACCCTCCTGCTCGGATTCCTTGAGGTTCTTCTCACTCGGGGGCATGGCCTCACCCTTAGGCCCGTCCTTTTCCTTTTCAAGGTGTGTATGGTTACATGTGTCAGGCTTTGCCTGAGTTTCCCAGCCAAAATACAGGCCCTGATGAATGGACTTGGTATGGCCGGAGTCCACAACGAGTGAGCTGGCGAGGTCACAGTTATCAGCGCAAAAGCTGATGTCGACCTCCTGCACATTCTCAGAGACAGGTTTCATTCCCTGGCACACAATGCCAAACAGAGTGAATAGTCCACCAGTCGTGTTGTCAGTTCCCTCGAGCATTTCGACCCTGTTTATCTCAATCCGCACCCAGTTCACGATTCTGAAGGTCCTGAACTCATAGCGGAGGTCGTCGGTGAACGCAAACTCCTCACTCGTCCCATCCGAGAAGTTGAAAGTGACAACGGACGCCCTTAAAGATCCCTTTGGAACGAAATGGAAGTACCGTAGCTCGACCATGGTTTCAAAATCCCTGCGCAAAAATTCGCCTTCAGTTTTATCCTTGGCAGTGATCCAACCAGAATCCTCAGAGACCATACCGTTGCCAAACCCCTGGTTACACCCAGAATATTCTGCTCACAATTGAGAAGGATTATTAAGCATACCGTTTTTAGAGGAGGAAGCGATGCACTTGTCATTGGGTCCGAAGGAAATGATGGAAACATCGCCCTTACAAATACCGCTGGTTGCAGAAGGAACGACAAAAATGATGGATGACGTGTCCTTTGGAAGCAGGAGTTTGACGTTACCCCTGGAAAACTTCATGGAATAAATGCTCATCTCGACCTGAGTCTGAGCAACTTGCTGAAACATGATTTACGCTAATTGCAACTTACACAATTGTCTCCAATACCGTACAATGAGAGCAAGTCGGAGTTTTTCTCGAAGGGGACATCATTTTCATTTTTCTAAAAAGAGTGAAAAGGCTCTATCCTTACCGGAAGAGTGTGCGATACGGTGGGAATTGCAACGAAAACAACTGCATCATTGGAAACCTCGAAGGAAACCAGCTGCTCAGCAGGTTTCGTTGGCATTCGGATCATCCGGGCGCCGGCGAATCTGCCGGGCACGTCTGCGATAACAAAGTTGGAGGCGCCCTTGAACGCCTGCGCTCCATTCTCAAGAATTGAACTGAAAATGTGTTATTTCCCAAATTTTGAATGCTGGCGGGACCAGTGGAACTTACAGAGTGTAGTGTTCGCCCTCAAGGCCGCTGATTGCGATAAAGGAGTTCTGGCCGGAGCCCTTGAAAAAGTACTCGGGGGGAATCAGCTGTTCCGGGATGCTCATCGAGGACCAACTTAGAATTATCTTGGCAACATCAGAGTTAAAGTACTTAAGGACCTTTTGATGCGAGTACTCGATGGTTATAGGATATCGCTTGCCTCCAATCAGGTGAAAGGGATTTGACTTGAGGAAAACGTTCATGGTGGATCTGCCATCCAGGGGCAAGGGGTTGACAGGGCCTAAAATACCGTCCTTGTTCACGTCGAAGCCTTGGGACATAATCACTTCCTCGTCCATGAAAACGCGGAAGTTGCAGTCGCTCCTGACGTAAAAGGTGTATATGTCGGTGGAAGGGACCCTCAAATACCCTTCCACCCTCACGGAAAACGAGTCGTGAGGAACGCCTGAAACGGGAACGAAGTCCTCCCAAATCAAGTTCACATTAGGATGGTCCAGGAACCCAGAAGGAGTGCCCCTAAAATACGCGTTGTCGTAATAGGTGGCCCTCAACCCATCAGCACGGCCCTAAATGTGAAGAGTGACCCTGAATTGTAAATGGACAACCCGTACCTCGTGGTCATCATAGCCCCGGACAATGGAACAGTTTTTGCGATTGTGCAAGGCGCTTTTGGAGAGAACTGAGACTTCGTCCTCCAGAGAATCGCGACTCTCAATCAAAGATGAGAGCGAAGAATTGTTAGCACGAAGCTGCTCAATAGCTCTTTCAACGCCCAAAAGTGAAGTTTCGAGTCTGGAGATATCCGACTCATAGTCCTGCTCGCCAGACCCACAAACCTCCTCGTACTTGGACATGGTGTTGTCGAGTCGCCTGAACGAGAATATAAAGTATAAGCCCCTACCTCTCCTCCCTGACGAGAGACCTGTATGCCTGTTGCAGTTCCAAAGCCCTCAAACTCATAATAGACCTAAAGAATGAGTGACTTAATTTAAGCTTACTTCGCCTTTTCCCTCAACAGGTCATAGTCAACGACGCCAGCACAGAAGTCCCAATCTCTGGCGCCTGTTCCGATCAACTGCACCTCCAAGTAACACCATTCTCGGCCTAACGAAGAGCGTGGTTACAAATAAAAAACGAACCAACAGAGCCATCAGGAGCCTCCGTAGTCGTGCAATCCGTGAATGTGTTGCCGTTTCTCACAAAAGCAGCGGCACAAAGAGCGCCATCCAGCGTTTTGCGATGTCTTTGTCGAAACTCAGTCAGTTTCTAAAGAATATGAAACGAAAACCACTAACCTTTAACTCAGACTGATCATAGTCATCAGAAGATTGAATAGTAAGGTCTCTTGGTAGGGGAATTTCAGTTTTCGGATCAGTATCTAAACTTTTCGAAAAGCATAAGATGGATTTTGCTAAAAACGCAAATACGCAAAATACTAGAACATCCATCTAAACATTATATTTATCTTTACATTTTACGTTCATCAGAATTTTTCTGTTATTTTTACAGTGTTTTAAAAGTACACATCTAAAGAATTTTGGTAATTTAACAACTAAGGATTAAGCCCAATTACGACATCAAAAAAACTAAAACAAACATGGATATAATGGACTAAAATTTTGAAAAAAAAAACATTTCAAATTAATACAAGTATTTTTTAATCAAAGGAAAAATGATGTGTAAATAAAAAATAATAATTTAGACAAAAATATGTAAACAACGAAGAACCGAAGAGATAATTCTGGAAGAAATATTGAAAATTATTAAAAATTGGAAAGTAAAATCAGTTAATATATTTAGTATAATTGTAAAGGTACCATAATAAAAAATAAAATAAGTTTAATATAGATATAAAAAATGTATTGTAGTGTATATATTTACAAATAAATGAAAAATCGTGTAGCTCAATAAATATGATGAATTTTTATGTGATATGTATCCTATTTTAAAAAAGAATTTTAAATTATAGCAATGGAAGAGAACTATTTATACAACATCACCATTGCTAGTTTATTTATGTGTAATTATTTATAGATAAGTGGTGAGTTTAAAAAAGTGTATAAACTAAGTATAGAAATAAAAATTAGGATTAGTGTTTAAATAAGAATAAATATAATAATTTCTTGCTGAATTGTGAATCTGGAGTGGTACCCAATAATGAAATAATACAAAACAGCAACTAATTGTTTACCCGGTAACATATTCAAAAATATACATATTTATTGTTTGTGACAAAATTTTAAATTATTGTGTATATAATAATACTTGTGTGAGCCCGTGAAAGAGTATAAATGAACTTTGAAAATAAAAAATCTAATAACAATTTTAATAATTGAGGGCCACAAGCCTTACATAGAAATAAAAACAGTAAAATAAACAGGGTATCGCCCAGATCGCAACAAAAATACAAATTCTAATGCAAAAAGTTATATATAATGAGTAAACTAATAAGCTGTGTATCCTTAATACTAGGGATATACATGATGGAGAAGATGGTAAAGGGAGATGACGGAGTGGGAGTGTCAGTGCGAGAAGGAGAAAGCCTGGACTACTACAGCGTAAACGGAGAGACCTTCGTGGACGCGAAGAATAAAAAGAAGGTGTCAGTGACGGAGATCAGCTTCGACGCGCTGGTGGAGGACATAGTATGGTGCGGAACGGAAAATAAAGTAGTGTTACTGAAAACGTCCTCAGGAAGGTTGTATAGAAGCCTTAATAGCGGAAAACAATGGTCAGAAATAACAGCACAGCTGTCAGGACAGAACAAGAACGACCCGTTCCACGTGGACTCAATGTTCGTGTGCGAGTCTGACAAGAATGTAGTGGCGATCCTGGGGACAGGAGAACAACATTACATGTCCTCAGACGGAGCGAAAACATTTAAGCCAATGGGATTCAAAGGAGAAATAAACATGTTCTTCTTTCACCCGTCGAAAGCGTCATGGTCGCTCCTGAGCACGTGGGAAGGAGACTGCCTGTCTAAGGGAACAGGAGGAGACTGCACGCACGCAATGTACGTGAGTAGAGACCTGGGAGCAACATATAAGCTGGTGACGAAGTACGTGGGCCAGTTCAGCTGGGGAGACCCGAAGCACAACAGCGAAGATAGAATATACTACAGCAGATACGAAATGCAATCAGGAGACCAGCCTAAACAAGACGGCTGGAACGACACAATCACATTTAAGTACACAGATGACTTCGGAGAGTCGTCACAGGAGCTGCTGAAGGGAGGAAACAAGTTCCTGGTGAGCAACGGATACGTGTTTGTAGCGCAAGTGGCAGACACAGCAAGACAAACAGTAAACCTGTGCGTGAGCACAGATAACGCGAAGACGTTCAACAAAGCAAGAATAAGCACGGAGCTAGACGAAAAAAGCTACACGATCCTGGACACGTCGGAAGGAGCAGTGATGATACACGTGGGTCACCAGTACGAAGGAAGCGACGTGGAGGTGGGAAACGTGTACATATCAGACGCAAGTGGGCTGAACTACACGCTCTCGCTGCCAAATAACATAAGAGCGTCAACAGGAGAGTGCGAGTTCGACAAGGTCTTCTCACTGGAAGGAATATACCTGGCGAACTTCAGAGACGACTCAGGAGGATTCCTGGACCCGCAGCAGTCGTTCAAAGCACACATCAACGGGAACGCAGGAACGAAAAGCGCAACAGGAACGCAGGTGGACAAGAAGAGAAGAGGCGCCTCGCACAGAAAGGTGGAGCCGAACATAAGAACAGTGATATCATTCAACAAGGGAGCACAGTGGAACTACCTGACGCCGCCGAAGGTGGACTCGTACGGAAGACAGTACGACTGCGACCCGAACAGATGCTTCCTGCACCTGCACGGAATCACGCAGTTTAAAAACTTCGCACCCTTCTACTCAGTGGAAAACGCAGTGGGCCTTATCCTGGGCACGGGAAACGTGGGAGACCACCTGACGTTCGAAAGCTCGAGCGTCAACACGTTCCTGAGCAGAGACGGAGGCTTGACGTGGAAGGAGGTGCACAAGGGAGCCTTCATCTACGAGCTGGGAGACCACGGAGGACTGCTGGTGATGGCGCAGGACCAGAACAAGACGCGAGAAGTGGTCTTCAGCTGGAACGAAGGAGCGAGCTGGTTCGACTTCTCGCTGAGCAAGAGCGAGCTGAGCGTTAACAACATCGTTATCGAGCCGACATCGAGCTCGCTGGAGTTCCTGCTCTACGGAAACAGGAACGGAATCGGAGTGGTCTTCCACCTGGACTTCACGACGCTGAACCAGCCAGCCTGCAAAGGAATCTGGTCAATCAACTCGTCAAGCAGCGACTACGAGACGTGGACGCCGAAGGACATGTCAGGAAACGAGTGCCTGCTGGGCAAGAAGGTGACGTACAAGAGAAGGAAGCAGTCGAGCGAGTGCTTCAACGGAAAGGACTTCAAGAGGAACGTGGACAAGGAGCTCTGCCAGTGCACGAAGCAGGACTACGAGTGCGAGGTGGGCTTCACGCGAGGAATAGGAAGCGACGTCTGCAAGGTCGAGGGCTCCTTCCTGGCGAAGGAGGGCTGCAGGTCCGCGTCCTACTTCTACACGAACGCGTACAGAAAGGTGCCGGGCGACGTGTGCGTGGACGGCTGGGTGCCGGAGATGGTGGCAGTGGCGTGCCCCCCGCACTCACCACTGTCTAAAGGTAGGCATGTAGGAGCAGCTACGACACGAGAGTGGCGTTTGCACGCAATGCAATACTAGATAGATACAACAGCTGTTTGGTAGACAGTGGCTAGTCGGTAGTTATTTATTATTGTAGTAGCAGCCACCACCTAATTGGTAGTAGTTATTTATTCTGTGGTACTAGTTACCTGGTGGTAGTCATTTGGTAGCGAATGACATTTACATGGTATAGTTACCCTATAGCAGTTTCCCACGGTTACCATTAGCAGCTATTCGTTAGTTAATCAAAAATAATTCCGCCGTAGGGTCAAAGATGGTGCTGACGTTCCTGCTGATACTGTCGTTTGTAATGTTGGTCATGGTCTACGTCTCGCAAAACGAAAAGCTGAAGCTGATGTTCCACAACTACGGATTCAAGAGCTACGAACACGTGCCGTACTCGAGCGTCAACAGCAGAAAGAGGACCAACATAGGAGGAAGGTTCGAGCCGGAGCTGGGCTTCATCGACGCGGAGCAGGAGCACGAGGAGGTGCCGACACTGCTGAACTACCTCCACGACTCGGAAAAAAACCAGGAGCCGAAGACAATAGAACTTTTGTAAAACAAGTAATGAATTTTAATGCAAAGTAAACAAAATACACACTAATATAGTATTTTTAAGCGCACAATAATATGAGCACACATACACGTGTGTATATACAAGGTTGTATATACACTTACATACGCACTTACACATAATGGTATACATACCTGTGTATACACATGGGTATATGTGTATAGGTAACGGGTTAACACTTATGTGCACACTGAGATCTATATATAGATGCACATACAAATTGGTAAATGTAATTACACATTGGTGGATGGAGATACGGAGGAACAAAGTATGTATTAGAGTGAAGCACATGAGCAGATTAAGGATCGATTAAAGATGCCTAGACCAAGTGAACGGAAACCACTTGGGATAAACACGCTTGTAAAGGGGCAGGCAGACAATGTCGTCCTGAGTGACAAAGTCGCTGAAAAGACACTTCATGTAGCCGTGAGTGCCGAGAGACTGCAAAATTTTACCGCGCAGGCCCTTTTTGGTGAACAGCTGAACTGGCTTAAAGTACCTAGGCAAAGATTAAGAGATAGCACGGGAGAGGGGAAAGGTAGAAGGAAACTAACTTGATGTCGGAAGGGTTGAAAAACATGTAACGAACAATCGCGCGCCTCTTGTGCACTTTCATAGGGTACCCGGTGAGGAGAATGCGTTTCATTATTATTCTACAGGGCTCGGCGCCAAGAACGTGGCCGCCAAACATGACAGTCTCGCCTGAAGGTAAATTAGCACACAGATGATAGGGGTAAAAGATAGATAAGGACAAAATAGTGGAAATACCTTCGCCGAAAGCCAGAACGGGGGTCGGGGGACAGAGGGACATTCCGTAGATGGTGGCAATGCAGTTGTCGCCCTTTTTGAAAAAACGGTCGTACAGACCCCTCTTGCCCTTCTCAGCGTTGATGCTTTTGCTGTAAATAGGAACTGCGGGGAACCTAAAGGTAGAGAAATTAAGCCAATGGAAGACGCACCTCCTGAAACCGCAGAAGAGGGAGAGCGGTGTCTTAGACGGAAGCAGCTCCGGGCCCTCGGCGGTCCTGCTGACGCTGAAGTTGAGCACTGAGACCTTCCTCTCGTAGGGGAAGACGGTCGATACGACGACAGGGCGGCAGGACGAGTCGGAAGCGGTGATCTTAAGGTAGTCGTCGGGCGACACGTTCATCAGCGTGAGTCGCACGTACGAAGATGACACGTTGACCAGTTCACAGTTTGCCTTAAGCTGCTTCTTCGACGAGTTCATGGTTGCCTGGAGAAAATTAAAAGAACAACGCGTACCCTGAAATTCTCGAACTCGTTGATCTTGTAGTATTCGAGCGGCAGGGACTCATAGGGGTCCCAGATACACGACCTGATGTTCTTCAGGGAGCGGTACTTTTGGAACCTACAAGGGTCTATCATTTCGTAAAGTACCTTTCTTTGGCAGGCTGGTCGACGGGAGTGTCCACTTCATCCGGAAACGAGAGCTCCTCGTACGTCCTCTTTTCGAACTCTAATTTTTTCTCGACGCTTGGCGGCTCCTCCATACTTTCATTAAAGTCAAGGTCGTCCGACTCCGAGGACGCGATTGACTTGTCGTCGCTCAGTCCCTCGTATTCGTAGTAGTCCTCCCTATCAATGTCCGTGTCGTCAACGCTCATTTCTTTGCCCATCGGAATCTTATTTATCGACAGTTTAGCTTCAAATTTATCAAAAACCTCCTCCGCGAGCTCATCCTTCAGCTCTTCGGGCTTGACCTCAACTTCATTAAGGCATTCGACCTCCGCCAGAAGCTGCGTCAGGTCGTTACTATTCTGCTCGTCCACTGTCTTTTCAATCGACATCCTGTAACCGCTGGAACTTGCTGGGCAAACGTCAGGTAACAGCTCAATTCTCTTCAAAACATAATCGCCGACGCTGGTTAGGTGAACTGCGTGTCGGACGCTGAATCCCATACCTCTCGCGTAACCCTCTACAAAAAACTCCCTGGCGTTTTGGTCATAAGTGTAGTTAGAACACAGCATGTAGCCCCTATCCTTCCGCCATGAAAGCTGCGGAATGGAGACGCAGGCCACCAGTGACAAAACATTTTTTAGATCATTTTCCACAAACACTGATGTAAACTTCCTAAATCGATTATTAAATCGCAGTTCAGCTTACTTGTCCAGTCCAAATTCTGACTGAAAGTATCTTTTGACCAAGGCTGAGCTGGCCTGCCTATCGCCCGTTAACCCAGCCTCAACGTTCACGCCTACGGGTGTAGGAATGCCCTGAAGCCTGAGTGAGCTCAGGATTTTATACCTAAATATTAGTAAGTAACTCGCGACTCACCCGTATTCGTCATAGGCAGGCTCATCTGGCGAACTTCCTCTGAACAAGCAGAGCAGAATATCGGCACATGACGCAGCATACAAAATATCTGAAAGATTTCGGGGGCACGAGTGTAAAATTAGCCTCCGAGGAATTCCATCGTGCGTTAAACTGGAGTTTAACAGCACTGGATGCGATATAAACCAACCATCTTCTGAATGTTTGGACTTTGGAACCGACTCCGGAGAGTGGAATTTTAAAAGCGAGTTTATAAAATCTAACGGATTTATTTTAGAATGGAAAGATACAACAAATACGTTCCGTGGCGATTCTTCAAGCAAATGTATTCTTAGTGCCTTTTTTTTGGCGATGATCTGAGATTTTTTTGCCTTCCTATCGAGGTTAACGGAAACTTTTTGAGCGAGTCCTGTAGGTTTTGTTTTTAATTTATTGCTCTTTGAATTTTTAAAAGGTTTGTTTTTCTGTTTCAAAACATTTCTGTGAATAGTCATTATACATACATATGAACTAATGTTGCAAAAGAATACGCACAAACACCATTTTAAATTAACAAAAAATAAGTTCAAATTTATTTTAATTATAAAAGCGTCTTGAATAAATTTATTTTAGTTTTCTTCAACATGGAATCAATGTAGATTAGTGTAAAATAGCATTATGTATCTGTTATATAAATATCGAATGGAAGATTTGCTATATGGACTGAGTAAACAATTTAAAGCTAAAATATACTACAATAAATAATAATAAAGATGAATAATGTAGATTTGTTGATATTTGTGCCTCAAAATGATTTATAAGTAATCCCTCCCATCTGGATTCCATAATATTTATTCTTAGGGTTTATAGTATTTTTTTAATCTATTATTATTAAATAAATTTATAATATCAATTTGTTTATAAGTATTAGTTGAAAACCGGAAAAAAATTCATCGCACCTAATTGCATTCTATGGAGTTAGACAACTCCTCTAACGTAATTCTTCAAAATCACAGTAAACATGAATTTATGAATTAAATCTATAAATAATATATATAGAAGATATTGATTTTAAAAAAATTAGTTAAATGTGTAAACATTTGTAAAATAAAAGATACATATTCTTAATATGGACTTTTGTCTATAAAAATCGCAATTAAATGAAGTATATAAGTATGTCAGGGAAAATTAAAAATTTTCCTGGTTATTTAAGTAAAATTATTAAATTTTTGTTAATATGGGTTTTTGTAAACCCTAATTTAAACAAAAATTTGGTTGGTTATGGGAGTGGAGCGTATGCGTTAGGAACAGTGGACAAACAAGACCTGAAAAACGTGGCCAAAAACATTGAAATGGGAGCAAAGAAGACGGCAAATGGTCTTGGAATGGCAAAAGATGTGTTAATGAACATGTACGAATTTTCAAAAAACATGAATGATACGATAAACAATTTCCACAAGAATAAATTTGAAATTGAAAATCAACTTGAAAAAAAGTACGGTGGAGCAAAGGAGGAGGAAAAGGGAGTAAAAGAAGAAAAGGAGGAAAAGGAAACTACGTCGGATGTAATAAAGAAAAAAATATCAACTGTTAATAAAATGATTAAAGATAAGGTTCTTGGTGATGATAGTGACACAGAATCTGAAAGTGAGAGTGGGAGTTCAGATTCTGAATCCTCAGACGAAGGCGGATACTCCTCAGAAAGAGAAACCAAATCGTCAGTGGTTAGAAAGGATCCCTTGGCAAAAGATTTCGACAGGCTGAAGGCCAAGTTGTTGAGAAAGAAGTTGTACAAGTATTACACGTTTGGATCGGAAAACGTCAAGGAAGAAAACAATAAACAGCTGGAACAAGCCATAGGATATGAACAGTTTTTACGCCCATTTATCGCTAGTTTAAAGCCTGAGTTTAAGGCGCTATTGAGAGGGCAGCCCGTGGAATATTTTAGAACGTACTACACAATATCCCAAAGGCTCCTTTCAATAACAAACCCAATTTTAAAGAGTATTACAAATTTTGACGGATCAACAATCACCAGTGAAGTTGTGTCTTTAGATCACGAGTTACATACTCCAGTGAAACCATCATACCTACAGTTATTTCAAGATTCTAATCGCAGTGTTCAAATCACAACAAACCAATTCCCAAGTAATCCACCAGTTCAGCAGAAAGCTCAATCGGAATCGAATCCAAAAACTAATTTTGCCCTAAACGGAAGAGACCTCACCGAGAAGGAGCGTGTGGAAATAAAAAATGAAATGGAGCAGACGAGGGTTAGACTAAAGAGTTGGGAAGTTGACTCAAATATACAACAGGCCACACTCCTTAAAACATTATATTTGTTAGTGTCAGATGTGACAACTAGAGAGTCGTCAAAGAGATTGGAAAACCTAGCAAATGCGCTAGGATACAATATAGTAAAAAAGGAAAAGGGAAAGGCGCCGTCAGGGGCGCCCTTGGCAAATAGTTTGGGCGCAGACATGTTCTGGGTATCTGGAAATAACCCATTTATCCTGGGTCACCTGGCGACGATGATGTTAGGGTACACAGAATATGATTCATTTTTTTCTGAGCACCCTAGGCGTAGGTTTTACTCCTGGCTGGAGTTGGTGCGCTCAGGACCTGGTGGATCAGTAAATAGACTGGACTATATGTGTGGAATAAGAAGAGGATCAAGGTACTCTAGGGGGTCAAACGGCCTAGTAACAAAAAAAATATCTACTGCGAAAAAGTATGAAAGTAACGTGTCATCTGATGGAGTGTTTTTGTGCGAAATGTTGGAAGTATTACTGCGATCGATTAATTTGACGATGGATTCAATGGGAGATTTGCTAAACCAGAAGGGAGCAACATATGAGCCGAACGTAGGTTCAGTAGTGAATGGTAAGCGAATGCAGGCAAAGTTATGTTCAAACCCTAAGGAGGCAACGATCTCCGTAAGGTGCGATTTTGAGCACAGTACCCTAGTGAGGGAAGAAACGTATAGAGGCGTGCCTGAAGCGGAAGCAACAGACTTGAGAAAGCGTTTGTCAGAGGCGTTTGATATATTATTAATGATGAGTAAGTTTAAATTTATTGTAAAAATGAATAGGCGACATCAATTCGGTGGACGACGTTCCATACTCATGGTTTAGGATTCTAGCAGATCCTAGAAGGTTCAGGTCGTTTTTTGAGATGTCGTTGATGTGGGATCCTAGAATGTTCAGCGGAGAAAAGAAGGGAACATGGATGGCGGACTACAACAAATGTAAGTTTAAATCCGTAGATTAATAATAAATTAAATAGACGAGACCAGGAGGATTGGAAGAAATCTGACAGCCGAAGTGGTTCCGGCATATAATGCAGTTGAATACTACAAAAAGCTCCCCTACGAATTGGGAATAGAGAACAACAAGAAGAAGAAAAAAATACTTAGTCACAGAGCCTTGCATAGGTTTTACATATACATGGCCTCGTCAGGAATAAAGAAGTGGATAGAGACCAACATGAGTCTTATGCACGAAACATACAACTACTCGCCCTCAGTGTTGCTCGGAGGGTCTATTGCAAATAGGTTTAGAGACTTTTATGATTCTACGAGCATAGGTCTTGCGCACGTGTTCCTTTACAACTTGCTATCGAAGAAATTCCCAGCAAAAGAATACCTGAGTGAGCTGGTAAAGCTGAGTAAAGCGGACCCATTTTCAAGATTTGTAGATGCAACGTCGATATTTGCACCAGCCAAAATGAAAAAGGTGGTGAAATGGTTCCTGAAAGGCAACTTTGTGAAAAAGTTTATGAAGGAGAAAACGAAATTGACCTTGAAACAGCTGGTAAGAGGGGATGTTCTGAGAGATGCCTTGGAGTCGATAACATTTGTGACCCACTCAATGGCAAACATACAAGTGATTCAGAACGCAGAGCACTGGGGAAGGAGCTTCAACGACCCGGAAAACCCAAGCCAGTATTTCAAGAAGGGAGGAGTGATTAGCTTGATAGATAACACAATCAAGGTGTGGTCAGACCAGGGATACACGAAGACAATCTCGGAGAAGCTGAAAGGCCACGTCGAGTTGAACGAAAACGACCTGAAGATAGCAGATTTCCAACACATACACAACACGGAGAGCATCAAGTGGGACAAGCACCTGAACACTGAAATTTTGAACGCTTACAACCAGTTCCTGGAGTTCCCGTCAATCAAGATGCTTGAGTCCCGAGGGCACATGCTCTACGAGGTGGTGAAGGATAGCCGAGACAATTTGGAACAGAACATAGAGCAGACGATATTCTTCGGAAGAATACTGGGATCCCGAGAAATCAAATCTAAGTTGAAGGAATACTTCAGAAGAGCTAAAAACTTCGGAAATTTTGTAATGAACAGGTCAATAAGGAACGTGGACCACGCAATATGGTTCGGAATAAAGCTAGACTTGGACAAGGTCATGAGAGTGGTGAACGAGTTGCACAAGCTGCAGAGGAAGTTGAGCGGAAACGAGTCATGGAATCTGCAAGGAGCATTCATAGACGTGATCGAGGACTTGGTGGAGGTGCTGACGAACCAGACGTCTAGGATCCCAGTGGGAGTGAAGGACAACTACGGAATGCCAACGCTGTCGAACATGTACGGAAGGATGAGTCTGGATGAAAGAAGAATAGAGTTCCAGCAGAGTATGTGCTCGGAACATTGCGGGGCAATATGGAAGGCAATTATGGCCTTCACAATGTCGACGCTGAGGAACCCAGGAAGCATCAAATCATACGAGAAGAACCTGTCAAGCACAACCTCTTTATCGGATCTGTATAGCCCAAATTACGTTAACAACGTGAGGTTTATACTGAAGGGAGATGCCTGGAACGGGTTCTACGAAACGATGCTGCCGAAGTCAATGAAAAAGGAGCTGGAGATCATGGAGTACGGAAAGGCCTTCTATATCGCAAACACACTGAAAATGGCTTCAGTGCTGATGAATAGACTGGGATTTGTGTACACAGCAACGACAATGAAGGTTCAGGCGCCATATTTCGGGAACTTTACAGCAGAGTGGATAAAGGAGAGGAAGAAGAACAACACGAAGGTGATGTTCTCAGCTCTGGCGCTGGGAACAATGGCAACGTACACAGTGCTGGAGTGCATGGACATAGCGCAGCACGCAGTGGACATGGGACACCCGCCAATAGAAACGTGCTGGTACCTGGTTAAGCCCCCGAGCGTCCACTGCACAGTGGAGCCAGTGTCAACACTGGCGCTGTCAGCGAGCTCAGTGGCAATAAGAGACGTTTTCTCGTCGACAATACTGGCGCTGACGGGGCCGTACATGATGATACCCATGGGAGCGTACGCAAGCTGGACTCTGCTAAAAAGGCAATTCAAAATACTGCACAGGCTGGACATGGCAATGAGCTCAGTGTTCACTAGGCTGTGGAAAAGAGTGAACACAAAGGCCATGATCAAGAACATAGCAAACTTATTCAAAAACAGAGATCAATATCGCAAGGAAATAGAGGCAGCAGCAGTGGAGAGTAAGCAGACGGGCAACGAGGAGGTGAAGACGGAGGGAGGATTCGCAGATGACGGAAACACATTTTCATACACACACATGGAGTAAAGGTAAAGCTCCAATGTAAAACGGTTAGACCACAAAATGATAGAAAATGTAATCTAATTACAAAATTTAATACACAATAAGTAAGGTGCAAGTTTAAATATGTGGGTGAATAAATAGTAATACAACATTATAAATAGTTAAAATAAAGTAAGTATTAACATATTGCAATTAATTTTGGAAAATAAAGATTATTGCAGAATGATATAAGATACACAATCCAAAAATATGTTGAGGGAAGATAACGAGATTGATTTTATACAGAACATTAGTCCGGACGTGTCGACGTTGTTAATAGGACAAGAGTGCCTGAAAAAAGGCCTGAGAATAGATGGAAGGTCGCTGGATTCTCACCGCCACGTGAGTATAGAGTTCAACGGATCACCAGGAAGCGTAAGAAGAACAAGGAAAAAAATTAGTGGATAGGTAACAATATCGTTCGGAAATACAGTAGTGTTTTGCTGCATATCGCAAGAAATAGTAGAGCCGAATTTTGAAAGACCAAACGAAGGATTTCTCTACTTTAATGTGGAACTCTCACCATTCACGTCGGAAAACTATGATCCAGGAAAAACCTCAGACTCGGAGAATAACTTAATATATTTCCTTGAAAATATATTTAAGGAGTCGTCATTTTTGGATCTAGAAACGCTGTGCGTAAAGAGCGGAAAGGAGGTATGTGTGAGAAAATTAAAAATCATTAGGTGTGGGCGTTAAGAGTATATGTGCACGTGCTACAAGACGATGGAAACCTCCTAGGAGCGTGCTCGTTCGCAGCACTGGCATCACTATCGCAATATCGCAAACCAGTAAAAAATAAAGACAAACATAATGTATTAGAACCTACAGGAATCAGAAGAGTTCACATACTCGTCCTACATGTTGTGGCACAAAGGAGTACCACTCAGGTAAGTAAAAATAAAAATAGAGCTGCGTAGCATATACAATATGCCAATAATGATGACAGTGTCAATAATGGAAGGACAAGACCAATACGTTCTCGACGCAAACGCATTCGAAGAAAAAATATTAAACACACAAGTAAACGAGAAAATAGATATAAGTGAATAGATATCGATACTATATAACCAATTTGGAGAAGTGTTTTGGACATATAAATACGGGTCGACGCCAGTGGGATTGGAAACATTCGAAGGAGCAGTCTCGGTAAAAAGGAAAATAAACATAGAATTTAGGTCTCAAAAAACAAAGCAATAAAACTATACTCGCTTCTGAAACATGAACTTGAAAAAAATAGTGAAATGTTGAAGAGTCTACTGATGTGTATCCAGTCACAGTAAGTAGCAAAAAGAACAAATGATATTCAGCTACTCAACCCCAATATGCGATCTGGAGTTAAAGTAAACTTAATATAAGGAGAATAATAATTTAAAATGTCCGATAAGAGCTAATAGAGGTTTAAATGTTGACGTTTAGCGCGTTCCGACACCCACATTTCAATATATTAAAACCATTGCAAAAAAATATATGATATACAAAATCGTAATCATCGTATTTAATTATATGATATTAGGACGCTGCTTGAGTGTATCATCTATTTTAGGAAGGCTAGGAACCACACCACGAACAAAGCATTTGAGCTACATAACAACAAGCACTAAGTATAATCAGATAGTCAATTGGCAAGGAAGAAAACTAAAGTAATATTTAATTAGGATTCCAACACGTAAAAGGTACAATCACCAAGGGTTGAGAGAAATGACGACATCAGATAAGGGGGAGGACCTGACAGTGTTCCGTTAGTTAAGAAGAAAATAAACCGACATTTAGACAAAATAGTTACTGGAGAGCTCCCATGCAAGAAGGTATACGAGGACGACCTCATGTTGGCATTCCATGACATAGAGCCCGTGGCGCCGAATCACCTGCTCCTTATCCCAAAGAATTTCGATGGCCTGGCAAGTTTATCAGATGCAACGGAGAGGCACGAAAAGGTCCTGGGACACATGATGGTCAAGGTAAATGTTATAGTTGAAAAAGGCATATAGGCAGCACAAATAGCGAAGGACAACAACTATGGAGATTTTAGACTGGTTATCAACTCAGGAAGAAAGGCACAGCAAACAGTCTTTTATCTTCATATGCACCTGCTTTCAGGAAGGAGCTTCAATTGGCCACCAGGCTAAACGAGTTATTAATTTGTTAAAACACATACTCGCCAGTAAAATAATAAAACTAATGGAATCTCTAGACCTTCCTTTTCATAAATGGATATTATAGAATGTACAGTAGATATTTTGTATTCAATTTGATATTAAATTAGGACGAAGTATGTTAATTGAAACGTGTATGTTTATGAAAGTGATATGATTAATACAATCAATCACGGATTCTAAAATTCAATATTTTACAATATATGATGAACTAATATAAAAATATTTCATAATTAATTTATTATTTATTAATGTGTAAATAAATTAAGAATAAAATAAGATAGTATATGATTTTGGCAAATAGTGATGAAAACAATATTTCATTAAAGAAAGAATTAGATTAGTAAAAAATACGAACATATAATAGACAGAATGTTTAAAAATTATATTAAAGAGTATAAAAAGTGACTACATTAGTTGGAAAGATGCGCCGTTGATATTACAAGCCAAATACACATATGAGGTTAAAACGAAACCTAAACATTAAAATACAAAGAGTGCTCAACAGAGTAAACAATATTCTGCAATTAGGGAAACAAAATATAAATATAACAACCAGAAATAACCTAAAAGCATAAAGACCATATCCTCAACAATTAAAAAACAAAAGAGCCTAAACCAATAAAAAACCAATAAACCTTCAGGATGTTTACAACAGTAATTGGAGAATCAAGGAAGTTTTAAGTTAACTGGGCAAGTTTCCACACTTGTTCAAGGAATCTTCAATGTTTACACTATTTCTTGTAAGAGTTAAATTGAGCTCCTTAACGATATCGGACAGGCCGGACTCCAAACTGGTATCGACCTTCAGCTTAGCCAGAAGTTGGGCTCCGTCGCCATCTTCGAGGAGCCTCTCCCAAGTGTACTTGGAAGTTACGGTGTCGCTCTTAAGTTTGTAGTACTCACCACCTTCCTGCCCCTTGAATTCGAGAACGACAAGCAAAGGATGGCTGTGATTACCGTCATACAAATGATAGTAGACGGAGACGACCGATAGAGGCTTTGATTTGTCGTAGGTTAAAACCAAATGCTGTTTGGAAGCCTCGTCATAGACAATGTCCCCAAGTCTGAACCCAGAGCCATCTCTACCTTGGTTTTGTCCACCTTTGCCGTTGTGGACGTATCGATATTTTCTGAAGCATGTTAAATTGAGGCTGGTTATAAAAATCTTGAAAACGACGCTGGGGATGAAAGCTTGTAAATCGTAATAAGCGTCGTTCTCCAACTTTATCTTCGTACCATTTATAAAATTGACCAGGAACGATATGTACTTAGGGTTAAGCTGCACAGGGTTAAGGTAGCCAACCACGTCAGAAAGGGCCCTTATCAGCGGTTCATTGGAAAAGGTTCCGTCGCAAACGCAGTTTGTGACACTACTAACCCTATACCATTTAGTATAGTCTACCTTAGCTTGATTATTAGGGTCAGGATCGCCCAATTTCCTAGGTCTATACGCGGTGCCATTGTAGCATATAAGCAGAGGACGCTGGTCATCGCCGTAGTAGTAGGTATAGAAGTTATTATGCCCAGGCTTGTAGATTATAACATCCAGGTCGGGAAAATAAACCTCATCAACCTTGTTGCGCTCCTGTTCCAAAAGTGCTGCCAACGACTCTGGTAATTGAGCAGCTGACGAACCTAAGTCGACATCCACTTCAGAAAGCGAAGAAAGAGAGATGGCAGTTCCACTTAAATAATGGCTGACGAACTGGTTGTATGTGAAATACTTGGCCTTTTTGTCACCCACAAGAGGGAATGCTGCGATAACAAACTTATCCATCTTGAGAGAGTGAAAGTACACATCAATTCGCTTATTCTCAGATTTATCTCCGAGATCCCCAGTGAATTTAGCGCCCATATCCTTGAATTTTAAAGTGAAATCTCCCTCAAACATTTTTTCGTTACTGGAACCCTGGTGTGTAAAGCTCACAAAGTTCGAGTTATTGCTAAATGTGTTTTTAGATGGCCTCACACTATATTTGCCACCTCTATAGGCAGCATTTACATTCTGTCGACTCAGGTCTAAAGTAAGGGCTTCTTCAGTAATCTCGGCCTCAGGCTTGCGCAGCATCACCTCGGTGTGTTTACCGCCAGTGGTAGGACATGGTAATAAAACCCTTAACTCTACCTTGTCATCAGTTCTGTGTCCCAGACGATTGGTGTTGATACGATGCTCAAACACTTTGTAGCCGAGGTCTTTTAGTGGCTTCCAATCAGGCTCAGTGACTGTTATATTTTCGGGCTGCGAGGAAATATTCTGAGGATAGTGAAGAACTTGAGGAGAAGTATGTAAAAGCCAATTCAACGCAGCAGATTTATTATAATCGGCAGTTCTGTCTATGAATAGCGAAATTGCTTTAAGTATTAAGTATTCAATCTTCTTCAAAGACTGAATCAGACGTTGGTTATTATTTGCTGCAAATTTGTTGTGTACATCTCTCTTATCGAACCGAAGATTTAACAATCTAACAGAAGCGCCATGGTCCACAACTTGCCAATGCAATCCACTAACTCTTTCATGAAAGTAGTACTCCCATGATATATTTCCTAAACAGTTATATATGTAATCCAAAATCAGCCAAGAACATGAGTACTTGGTGATATTTAATAAAAAAAGAAATAAACCTATTTAACAGCCGCTTACCATTCTTCTTTTCGAATCCTACCAACAAAGGCTCCTCAAACTTTGGACTATAATAAACGTTGACACTAGCTAAGTGCTTATCCTGGAAATCGTTAATAGGCCCTGAGCGTAATTTATAATCATCCCACCAAAGGAGAATGTCCTGTTTATTCAATATATACGACTTTCCTCCAGTGTAGCCTTCCTTTGGCCTGTGAACGTATCGAATAAATCCAGCACATGGAAAATCAGGATTCACTGTCACTGTTACCCTTTCACTGTTGTAACTATTATCTTTTTTGTCTATTTGGTATGTCACACTGCTAAGAATAATATCGTTATCATTGATCAGCATTGATAAGAATTCAGACTCGCTCGGGTACATGGGTAGCTCGAAAATATCTCTGGGCTTAGCTTTATCTTGTTCAAAGTCTACAAATTTGTAGTATCTCTTCTGTTCCTGTTTATCCTGTCCTTCATAATGCAACACCAACATGATTGGGTTGTTAAAATACCAATCATACCTGTTGTAATACAACTCTTCATATAGAACTGTGTGATTCTTATAGTCGCCGTCAGTTAGAACAACCTTGTTACCACAACTTTCATCCTTGCAAATCTCAATGTCACCCGCCTTTGAATAGATCGGTTTATGCCTGTGGATGTTGAATAATTTACATTTAGAGTGATCCTTTCCTCGGTTAGCCTGCGTGTGAGTTTTTATCACATTCAAAAACTTTACAACATTATCAAGTTCCCTCAACATCTTTGTATTGTCAGAGGTCTCGGATGAACATCTGTCTATGCTATTCACCTGTACCCACTTGGTATCATAGCTTGCCTTACTCATAGGCCTGTAAGCTTTGTAGTTGTAGCATATTAGCAGTGGCCTAATATCCCTATCCCCGTAAAAGTATACATAAATATTACCCTTACAAGTATTGTAGAACAACTTTTCCATGGGAGTTTGACCACTTTCATCTGAGTATAACTTAATTTCCTTGACATTTTTTTGACCGTCGTCCCATAAGTAAAGCTTTAAGCCACCGATATTTTTTATACCAGGAATGGAGGACAGTTGATGCTGATAGTATTTAAATCCATCGTATTTAGAATCACCAGCCACTTCAGTCGGCATAGATAATGTTATTCGCATAGTCAAACCACTCTCAGTTAGACTTCCTGTGTTTTCATAAAGCTTGGCCTGATAAGTATCAGAAATACTAGTTCCCTGTCTGTTGCCGAGAATAACCTGGAGCAATTTTCCTTGTCTAAATAATATTTCATCAATTTTCGGGGATATTGATGCCTCAGACAGGTCAATATCTCCATCCATTTTCTGATAATACTTATCTGAGCTTGTGCTACTAGAAAACAGGTAATTTGGCTCATATGTATTTCCATTTTTAAGCGCTACGAGTAAAGGAGTGTTATGGTCAGTATCATTTTTATGGTAGTAAACCACTACTTCACTTGCGGTGTTATATGGACTATTTTTAGATGTAGCCGTTATACAGGTTGAGTCATTGCCTCCACTGATCTCTTTAATACACTTTAAACCATGAAGAATAGTTCCCAATCTAAAATTTTGTTGAGTCTTATGTACATGTTTATTAAAACATGATAAATTTGCCGATTCTAAAGTGATTCTAATGGGCTGTTTGTTAAAATTTTGTATAACATAACCGTCGCCCGTTGTGTTTTTTATGTTCACAGGGTTGATTATATTGCTAACATTTAGAAGGGTTTCTAGGAGGTTATTGTTCCCATTATCATCAGTACAGTCACAGCGTTTAATTGAATCTACTGTAACCCATTCAGTAAAATAAGCATCACTGGAAATAGGTCTATATGCTTTATTATTGTAACATATGAGCAAAGGTCTAGGATCCGAATCGCCATAAAAGTAAACATACAGGTCATTACTGGAAGTTTTGTAAGTTATGCTTATAGGTTTCTCCCTTGAATTTAGATTATCATACAGATTAATGTTATTTTTATCCACGAATAACCCTAAACTCAGAGTCGAAGATTTTCCATTGTGTAATACATTTCCGGTGGTTCTACTTAGATCGTGTTTAAAGATTTTAAAATGACTAGGGCTTAAACATGATCCATTAGTGCTTGTCTGATCACTTACACTAATAAAGTTATGTTCGAGAAACTTTGATGATAAAGAACTTCCCAATGCAACAGCCAAATGCTTCTTGTTATACTCTGTTTTTAAATCTGTCAGAACTATTATTGATCCAAATAAGAGTCGACTATCATAGATAACAAGTCTGAAAATCAATGTAAATGATACAAAATTTAATTAATTAAAAAAAAGAATACATAACTAAAAAGAATAAATGGTAATGGATTAAATTTAAATATAAGGCCTACTCATCAAGAAGATTTCTTATTACTCCATTAAATCTTTCATGATCACCTTTCGGTACTGTCTCGTCAATTTCCCAAATTTTATCTTTGTATTTGTAGCAGTGTAACTTATTCGACTTGTCAACAAAAACGATCAAATATGGCCTCCAATCTATGCGATAATAAACTCTGATTAATTTAGTAAAGTCCGGTGTGTCAGGAAGGCGGAAAAATGACTCTACATCCATTAAGTGATCTACAAAAAATGTGCTATCATTAGATGGAATATGTTCATAGCACCTATAAACACCGTCATTGTACTGAGTATCAGTGTAAAATTGAACCTTTAGAAAATTCGAAATTGTTTCTACTCCATCTGATCCGATACAATAATTATTTATTTTATATGTATCATCATTTGTCTCGGAAATATGAGATACATCTATAGTATATTTGAATCGATTTTTACAGGCGTAATAACTAATAATTTCGTACAAAAAATCCATATAAGAAGGATGATGAAAGGGCGGAAATTTAAGATGATGCCACCTTTTTTCGGGAGTATAACCGAAAAAGAGTCTCTTATTAAATGTGTATAGAGCCTCTATTATTAAAGGAAAATCATCATATGAATACACTCGTATTGAATACAAGTCATTTTTAAAAGGAATAATAAAATTTTCCTCAATAATTTTTTCAGGGCCATTTTTGACTAATGTTTTCAATTCGACAGTATTATATAGTAGCTTGCCCAGTTTCGTTGATTGCAAATTATAGTTCCTAAGAGCGTACCGTTTAAATTTATCATTATGAAATTCAAGTTTAGTAACATTAACTTTAGATGTGTTAAAATCATAATCTTCAAATTTTGAAAGATCAACGTCAACAAACTCTTCGGTTTCAGAATGAATTCTATAAGTTATATTACTGATAATTTTCTCAGAAAATACAGCCTCTGCCGATAATAATGAATTGTTTTCATTTAAAAGTAAAACTGAAGAATTTTCGAAATTTAACTGAATAACAAGAGGTTTTTTTCTAACCCATAATATCGATGAAGATAATAATAGTTGATCACTAATCAACAACTTATCAAAATACAATTTTCTATATCCATTTCTAATGTTCTTTAAAAGAATGGGTTTATCGAAAATATGTGTGTACAAATTATCAAATTTCTTTGTCTTTTGTATATTGACTGAAACAGATCCAATAGAATAATTTACAATTTTCCCGATGTCTAACTCAAAACAAAAAATATTGTTAATGAAAAAATATATAATGAAATATAAGAAAAATGTGTAAACAATAAGCATTGTAAAAATATGCGATTTACATTGTAATGCGATGACAATAATTATAGCAATACATCGGGATAGAGAAGTAAAATTCCATCAATAATACGATCATGTAGTTTAATTATATATTAAAAACAATAGCGATATGAAATTTTATGGCAAATTTATTTTACGTTAAGTATGCTGTATATATACCCGACGACAGAACAATTAAATAAGATTTAGTATTAAAATGTTTTACAAATAAGTTTATATATATAATTTTTGAATAAACTAATAATAGTATAACAATATATAAAAAATGTAACATATAATGAACAAATTTAATAAATATATTACAGTGAGTTAACAAAAGTGTTTGAATAGCATTAAACTACATTTTGTGGACAATTGTATAGTTCTGGTGGAGTGATATGTTGTGATTAACCACTCTTAACATTTTCTTCAATAATTGATGCGATAGACTCATTTGCTGCGATATCACTTGTCTTACACGTCCTCACTAGGCAACCCTCATGTATTACCCATACCGAGGTACATGTTTTCAATACGTTTACATCATGTGCTGTAACAAACGTGGTACAATGACTAAAATGTTTTTGTAATAGATCATAAATTGGAACACCAAGATCATCTTCTCTAATAGATGCATCAAACAGGTCTTCTTCTGGTGGCTCATCTACAATAATTACTCTATAGAAGTCTTTGTATAACACTAATCTTGCAAGAGTAAGAGTTCTCAATTGACTGTTAGAAATTATCATATCGGTTTCAAAGGACGCTTTGATGAGATCGGTGGACGTTGAACATTTTTTTTCAAGTTCTTTAATGTTTACATTACTATTCTTGGGTTTATTGGGGTTTATCCACAAGTCGTCTGGAACAATGAGAGTATCTAACTTCAAACCTCCAGGAAGCTCATTAACAAAGTTTAACAGGGCACATTTATTCAAAGCCTGATTGATCTCGTCGTCAGTGAACAATCTTCTAGGATCTAAAAATCTCCTAATAGTCCAACCCTTGAACACAAATGGTAGTTGTGGCAACACACCAATAATTTGACGAAGGACAACCTTGGGGATATCATTCAAATCTTTACCGTCCAATAGTACTTGACCTGTACGATTAGTCGATAAGTTCTGCAACACAGAAAGTAAAGTTGTCTTACCGGCACCTGTTCTTCCAACTATACCGATGATTTCAGATTTAGTGGCTGCCACTGTGAGATGCTTCAATATCATAGACTCAGGATCAAAATCTGGACGAGTATATACGCAAGCGTTTTTCAACTCGACACCTGTATGGTCGGGAGTTATGTAATTTTCTACATCCATGATGTGTATTTTGGGGTGGTAGAAAATTCTCTTTAACCCGTAGAATTTCGTGTTTTCAGCCTTAAATTCAATGGCCCTTCTCCTTAGCAATTGAAGTTTATTAACTCTGTTTACTCCGTTGTTGGCAGGTTTGATTATGTATTCTTCGTGTGAATTAACGAATTTGCCAAACTTAAGTTTTTGACCGGGTGGTATAAAATGTGTGAACCTCTTAAGCGAACATGTATATATTTCAATTTTGGCGTATGTTTTACTGAATTTGCCAAAAGCTTCGGCTAAATTCATACACAAGGATAGAGCTAGTCCAAAATAACCAACTTTTAATTTGTATTTGGTGAATTTGTCCAACATGATTGGAAGAATGAAAACAAAAAATGTTGCACAAGAAAAAATGTATTTAAATATCAGCGTGCACCAAGTTAAGATTAGTCTATACAATAAACGACTTCTAATATAGTAATCAGTGTTTTCGATTAAATCTATAACCAGCGCAAGTTCATTTTTATAGCTTCTATAGATTGAAGATCCGGAAATGGCATTTTCACATACAGAATTGACCTGAGACATAGATTCTAACATTGCAACCTGTTTGTTCTTGGCAGAATTGATTAAGTTCAGTAGTATGAATTTGTACAAAATAGTCAATGTCACAATGAAGAAAGGGATAGAAATAGGAATCAAATAGAACAATGTAACAATGCTGGTGATTGCCTGTATGGAGCAACTTAAAAATAACAATAATATATATCCAACATCGTCGTCAGTCATAGTGGTATCACAGGATAAATATGTCATGACCTGATTAGCTTTTTTCTTTACCTTTATTACAGATGAACTGTTTTTAAAAATTGAATCGACGACGTATTCGTGAATTTTACGACAAGTTATATTTGACAAAATTGAAAACAATATTGTGGACAAAATGGTTAGAACAATAATAACTGAAACAAATAATGTCATAATTCTTAACCAGAAAGAACTATGGGCTTTAATTTCAGCTAAATCAAAGTATTGGCCATTCTTAAAGTCTCTAATGTGCTTAGATATGTAATCAGACAATCTAGTCGACAATACATATTTTATATTATCCATGACAGAAACTATGATGTTAATCAATAGATAAATCACGAAAAAACCTAAACAAGGAGCCAAGTAAATCATATAAGAATTAAATTTGACACCTGGAAATTCATCCTTGGTATATGATTTATATGATTCATCATATTTTTCTTTAGTTATTTCCATACGTACTTTTTTGTTTTTTACTCCATATGAACACATACTTAACATATCATTAGAAAGAAAGTGAATGTTGAAACCGCCAATGTTATTTGATATGAAATTGTAGTCTACGTTGCTTATTCTATTATTCTTGATAAAGTCGTGAAGATTTGAATAAAAATTCAACATCTGGTTATTAATGTTATATACAGGAGGATTCGGAACCTGGTTTATATCAGACGTTTTTGAACATATATCAAGAGTTTGTTTTGATGTTGTTAAAACAACACTTAAATCATTCTTTACCAATAGCCCTGTTTTAAGGTTAAACAGGTTATTGAATATAGTTTTGGAAACGTATGGATCTAGACCGTGGAACGAGGCGTCCAGACACATCAAGAATGAACATTGGCTGTTGTTGTACTCAGTGTTAACTTGATGGAATACCAAGTAAGCATATACTGCACGAGCCAATTCCATTCTTACACGTTGACCTCCACTTAAAGAATGAGCTCTGTCGGAGACTACTCTAAGGTCACCTTTATCCCATGTTGAAATATCGAATTCAAGCTCCACTGCTTTAAGGACTGTGTTGTAAATGTGTTCGTCGAAGCGATAGCCAAATGTGATATTTGACCTGATAGTACCCTGTTGTAGAAATATGTCTTGTGATGCATAAAATATTGGCATTGATGTGTGTAGAGGTATAACTGCCATAGAGCCCCCAACTAGGGTCATCTCACCAAGCATTGATTTGATAAAATTTGATTTACCTGATCCTTTGGAACCGGTGACAATGGCAATTTCGCCGCGTTTCAACTCGAAGTTTAAATTTTTTAAGAAAGTGTCGTATTTTTTATTTAATAGGTCATTACGTGTGTGGACCCATGTGAATGAAGCGTCTCTGAAGTACACAACAGTGTCATTGGGCAGTTGATCAGTTGTATCAGCGATAATTGAACTGACATTGGCTGAGCCAGTAAATTTATTATCACTTATATAGAAATTAGGAGGACAATCCTTTATGTATATTCCCATCCTTCTAAATGACACATAAGATTTTGCGATAGATCTGATACATCTTGGTAATAAAAACATTGATATTGCGATTCTTAGGAAAATATAAAATGATGTCATAAATCCTGCTGTATCAATATCAGTAATAACCGAAGCTTCTATAACAGAAGTCACAAAATATCTTTGAACAACGTAGAAAGTTGTTATTATACACATATTGTACAATGTCATGTTAAAATACGTAAGGAACATGTTGACGAAAAGAACTGATAGTTCGTTATTTCTACTTTTAGTAATAATATTGATTGCGATATCATCATAAAACATTTTTTTGATAAGTGGCAGTGAAGTTACAAAATCATTGCTCTTCGTTAATCTATAATCTCTCAGATAAAGAACGAACTTTATTGTAATGGCATTCAGTATTTCGAAAACAACCATAATGAATACAAATAAGATGCCCAAGAAATATAACACCCATATATTAAGCTTAACCTGTAATGAAAGCAAATAAACTCCATATCCGAAATCTACAAAAAAATCAACAATATATTTAACGGCCTCAATTGACTGTGAGACATAAAACGAATCGTTATACACGAAGTTAAAGATCTGGCCGTTGATATCTTTACATTGATGCCTCAATGCTTGGCAATAAAGCGGATTTTTGGAGCATTCGGAACCCGGTAAGCAACTGTGAAGAACCTGGTTGCACACATTCAATGAATTAGAGCCATTTATGCCATTCGAAAATTTCCTTCTATGACACATACCATGTTGAAAAACTCCAATCATATACAAGTAGTTAACAACACAAATCAGTCTCAAAAGGTAAAAATTTATATTTTCAATGAATAAAGCATCCGCAATCTGACATAGAATTATAGACAACAACAAGAAAAAAATCTTTACAAAACTTATAGATTTATCGTCCAATATTTCAAGTAACTTTTTAACCAAAATTGAAATGCTCATACTCAAAACATTTACTACTATCAATCCTGTAATAAGCATTAGGGCTCTTTTCCAAATAGTTAGAAATAAGGCCCTTAAGAGTATTGAGTTATAAGGTTTCTTAACACTGCCTCTCGATTTAAATTTCGATTCATCATATGATTCCAACCTAACTATTCCATCACTAACGTGTTTGGAAAATATTGGTTGCCATTTCAGAACCTGGTCTGAAATTGGTAGAGGATGATACTTGTATGGCTCAGTGTATTGCTTTGAAAGCAAACAAACCCATTTGTTAAGCCAGTGAAAGAATAAATACTTAAAAATACTTGAGTTATCATAGTATTTAAAATTACTATTCTTTATTCTACTGAAGTACGTTTTCGAATAAACCTTACTCTCCCAAATCAAAGGGTCAGGGTCATCTACTAACGTTTGCGATATAGTTCTGGAAGACTTATTCATTTATTATTATAAAATAATTATGATTTGTCTTCCAGAGATATATTTGATCAAATTGTCTATAATCATTATTTAACCATGATATTTGTATTTTTATTTAATATGTACACCATAACTATAATTAATAAAATTAATGTTAATTATTTATAAATGTCTGTCATACCATCTACGGTTGTCTTGATTTCAGAAGGTCTTCATGTAGTGTTATTAATCATTTTTAACTAAATTAATATGATTATTTGAAGATTATTTACGTCATATAATTAGTATATACATTACATAGCTTATTTTTTATTCTGTTAACTCATTATATATTGGTTATTTTGTTTTATTTTTACATAAAGTCTTTAAATCCACACATGTAATAACGTTTTATAAATTATATATTCAAGCAACTTTATTAAGTTATAATAATTACACATCAATGATAGATAAAAAGTCTTATTGCAATAATATAATAGGTAGTACTGTTAGATAAACCAGATTCTGTACAATTATATATTTTTGGTTGAGTTATAAGGTACCATTGAATGCTTTATTAATTTATTAAAATGTTATTCATATTTAAATCAATAGTTTATGATATAGGATCATATGTCTATATATCACCTGTTTATGCGTTTTCATGTGATTAGTCCGTGTCACCCTATCAGAAATGTGGGTTTTAGAGCCTTAGCATATTGTTTAAACTCCCTTGTTCTCATTAAATAATTTTTTTATAATATAATCTCTCTTATATATTTGTTTTTGTGTAGTAATTTTAATTTATTAAATTTTAAGGGCATAAATATTTATCAGTCAATTATCCATATTGCTAGTACCAAAAATCTAAATGTGTAAAGTTGACCCAAATATATATATATTATGTAAATTTCATTGTCCACATTTCATTTAAATCTACATTAAATTTACAGTATCTATATTAGATTTATAGATACTGTTTACTTGTATGTATCATTAATTATCGCAACGTATAGACGTCCAATAAAGTATTTGATCAGTAAAAACCGGTGCTAAAACGTGGTTTACGGATCCTGGTTTGTGTGACAGTAATGTTTTTTACATAAGTGTTTATTAACCGAGGTGGAATTTGTAAATATGGTTTAGCATTGGATAACTGGATAATAGGTCAATATACGGTGGAGTATTTGGCTACAATGGCATCACACATTAACTGTCCATAGTTGTTATGTTCAAGTACAATGAAGGAGCAGGGGATGCACAGGTACATCAGGGTGACCCAACTGACCCTAACGTGCTAATAGGATGAGTGTGGCACAGTTATGGAAGGTGTACCTGATCACCTGATGGTCGTACTCAGTGGAGACACCGTCGTCACAATAACCTTAAAATGGATAACTGTGTATAAAGTACACCTAATGTAGGTCGAACAACAAGACATGGTTTTAGTGTTATTCTATTGGTTCTAGGTGTAAGATTGAGTGTCGTATGACAATAATACAAAAACTTGAAACACTAAACAATGATATTCCAGTTCTAGTATGTCATCAGATGATATCCCACTTAGCTATTATTGGAATATATTATTATATTTATCATTGGTGTGTAAATAATGACCCCCGTCACAAATATAATACATGTGTGTTAATTGTGGTTAATTTCTAATTACCACATTCCATAGGTGCCATGTTCTATTATGTTTGTGTATGGTATGTTACCGATTTATACTGTTAAATGTCTTTATCAAATATACTAATAAAATTTAATTATTAATATAACAAAATTAACTAAACAAAAGTTTTTAAAATGTGTATAAGTTAGTACATTATTAGGTATATGTATGGAATCTGTAGGTTGACCCTATAAGAATGGATATATGTAATTCAGTTAAATCGTAATATAATTGCCAATATTTAGCTCAAATTTAAATATATATAATATTAAATTAATGAATATAATATAATTAAAAAAAGATAATATTGTGTGAGTAAAAAATATTATGTAATGTAATACCAACAGTATGCCATAAATAATCTCATGTGTTCATTCTAAAATTATATGTACCTTACTTTTAAGCAATTTTATATGTTATGAATATGTGCCAATCACCATTGAATTTTATAATTTCCCATTACCGAACTTTGGAAGACGATATTCTAACCTGATCCTGGTACGTTACACCCATCACCATACTATTGATATAACCCTAATAATTACACATTTATTATTACCATGGAATCGCATATATTCTCAATTTTTTATCTGAATATACTGTTCAGGTGCTACCATTATCGTATCTTAATCGACTATACTATGCTACTACATACAGCATGAGTACATATTCGCTAGACAATACATCCACTGTGTACATAGTTCTCATTAATTTTATAACACATTTGAACATATGGTACATTTAATTTACAGTAGTTGTTACCTTGTTGACTAATTTTGTTACAAATTGCTATTTTAGGCTCTCTTTTGATGCCTCGTTTCATCAATGGGGTGCTGCTATCTCATACATATATTAATGGTACCACTAATAGCCTACCAATAGTATCATATCATATGGATCCCAGTCCAGTCAACTGGTATTACCATAATATTGATGTATTTTCACCTTCTCAATTTACTCAGGGTCGGTTACTGTTGTTATATTATCCACGGCTTTAGATATTGGCTATTATTTGTTTATATTGCTTGATGCCATTGGTTGTTTACATATTATTTCAGTTGGTTATGATTGATTATAACATTGCTATTATTTCATAATGGATGATTATACTCTTGGTACAATTGGCTATAGTATCTTAATCCATGAATGATTATTAATAATCTGTAGCTGCCAAACCTTGACCTGCTGAACCCTCACCTTAGGAAGCTTCATCTGCCTTGCCTTCTGCCTAACCTTCAGCAGACAAGCCATCTGTTGATCCTCTTAAGGCACTACCTGAATCGGCTTCAGTAGGTTCACTACCTCCAGGTGCTACGCTAGCGGTATTCTCTTCATTCAGTGATCCAATTGATGTTGGTGTACCTTGTGAAGAACTTTAAAGGATCGTCTATGATGCAGACAAGCCGGAGGTAAGTGTTCCTGGTGCTGGTGCTGTCAGGGATGAAGTTATGTCAGTTTTGTTTCCCCTTTGTCTCACATTATTATTATGATTTCATGCATCAGGATTGGTTTTCCATTTTATATAAAATTCCACTATCGTTATCACGTTCAGCAAGTACACCCATACCAACATTGAGTAATCTATTGCCCATTTTTGAAAATAACATAATGGAAGTGCCCTTGAATTAATTATATACAATCAGAAATAAACAAAAATAGAAAATTTTTCATTATAAGATTTGATATTTAAATACTGTTTGTTGAATATTCGAATCGGAAATTTGTCATTTACATACACAGCTTTGAAACTCGATAATTACCTTGTTTTAATTACTTGAAATACAGGAAGTTCATCCATATAATGTAACATAAACGATAATGACTCACTTTAATAAAACGTAGATGGCCGACGAGGACCCGAGTCCCGTGTTTTGGGAGAGCCATGTGTATAACAAATCCGATATTAAAAAAATAAAAGACAATGGATTTAGCTATTACGATGATGCAACAATTTTCAGGTATCTGTTTTATAGCTGGTTCAACAAATGGGCCTTGGCTCTCTCTAGGAAGTATATGGAACCTTATAAGGTACACCCAATACAAGTTTCAGATCAGATTTTAAAATGGGAACCAATATTTTCTAAACATGTCAGTGACGGGTTAGTAAGATTGGATCTTTACGAGACCACTAAGTCCAGTAAGAAGCCTGTTAGACCATACCGATCCGTTTTGCTCCGCGCAATACTGTTGACGTCATGGAAAAGGTCATTTGCGTTGTTTTTTGCCCTTGTGATAGGGAGCATTTTGAGCATGAGCATATCCAGTTTGGTCAAAAAATTGCTTCAAATTCTAACCAAGCCTTCTATCCACTTGGCCAAAACGATACTGTTGTTGTTGGCTATTGAGGGCTTGCAAGTATTGGACGGGCTTCTACTTGAGAATATTAACTTTTATATTAACAGGATGGTTTACATACTCCATTACTTGTACGGTATCGTCCCCTTCCGCTACTCAATTTGTCACAGGCGCCTCTACTTCAACAACATCGATGGTTCAAATCTTTTGAACACGTGCAATCAGGTACTTCACAGCACTACGCCTGAATCACAGTGCTCTAAAAACCCATTATTCTGCCCAGCACTGCGTCATCAAGACAAGGAAATGAGTCCCAAGGTTTTCACATACGTGTTTTATGACTCGTTTTATATTGCCATGGCATTCGAGTCGACCAGATTTATTGTCGAGTTTCTAACGAATTTTATTTATGGAGTCTACCTGCTGTCGAGACACCTCAAGGCTAACTTATGGGTGTTGTACGTTACCGGATCGTTGTTTCTAGTTTTTATGGTTTCCATTGAGATTTTTAACGCAGTTATTTATAAATACCTTTTATTCATGAGAGATTATAAAGTAACAAAGTACAATAACATCCTTGGAAGACTAAGTAATATTAAAAAAATGTTCTGTGACGACATTGGATTTAATATTATTACTCAAACAAGGAATGACGAACTTTCATTGATTTTCATTAAAATTGCCATCACGTTTATAAACATGTGTTTGTACAGCACCTCAATTAACGTCTCATTTTACTTGATTAAATGTTATTTTGTTAAGACAGTTAATGATGCGGGTGTTGTTACTGATATTAACACTGCAGCATTTATGACAACGTTTTATATATACATGAGAATAGTCACTTCGATGTTTATAATTCCTAGGGCTATAAACGTTGTCGGAATGGCTTATGCTTCGTATAAAAGATTAAATAAGTATCTCTCTGGATGTTCCCCTAATTTCTATGTCGCTGATAATAAATTTACTGGCTCAGCCAATGTCAGTTCAATTATCGCTGATACAACTGATCAACTGCCCAATGACACTGTTGTGTACTTCAGAGACGCTTCATTCACATGGGTCCACACACGTAATGACCTATTAAATAAAAAATACGACACTTTCTTAAAAAATTTAAACTTCGAGTTGAAACGCGGCGAAATTGCCATTGTCACCGGTTCCAAAGGATCAGGTAAATCAAATTTTATCAAATCAATGCTTGGTGAGATGACCCTAGTGGGTGGCTCAATGGCAGTTATACCTGTACACACATCAATGCCAATATTTTATGCATCACAAGACATATTCCTGCAACAGGGTACTATTAGATCCAACATTGTATTTGGTCATAAGTTTGACGAGCATTTGTACAAGACTGTGTTGAAGGCTGTTGAACTTGAATTTGACATATCAACATGGGAGAAGGGTGACCTCAGAGTAGTGTCAGATAATGCCCCTTCACTCAGTGGAGGTCAACGTGTAAGAATGGAGTTGGCTCGTGCAGTGTACGCTTATTTGATATTCCATCAAGTAAACAAGGAGTATAATAACAGCAAGTGTTCGTTTTTGATGTGTCTGGATGCATCGTTCCATGGCCTAGATCCATACGTATCCAAAACTATATTCAATAACCTGTTTAACGTTAAATCAGGGCTATTGGTAAAGAACGATTTAAGTGTCGTTTTAACATCGTCGAAACAGATACTGGATACGTGCACCAAGTCATGTGATCCAGCCCAATTCCCGAAAGTGCCAATTTTTAACGTCAAGAACAAGGAGCTGGCCTTCTTATCCTATCTAGGAAACTTCATCAGGAACAAGAGGCACGAGGGCGACTTCAACTATTCGACATATTCTAAAGCTGGCTATTACACCCTTAATCGCCTAAACAACGACATGCTTGGTTTTTGTTTTTCCGACAATTCCAGGTCGAGTCGTGCCCAGTTAATCAAACAACTATATCGGGATTCATTCGTAAAATACAACAAAAATCTCTTCGGAAAAGTTTGGTTCAAGCCGTATTTTATGTTCATGAAGCCCGCTGCAGTCTCATTTGCTTTATATATAATACTAACTGTCGCTTTAAATGCCATGGATTACGTTAAACTAGTATTGTCGACGAACTTATCAGACTACATCACCAAAAACATCAACGATCACAACAAGGGGACCATAGTGGACCTTGCTGAGATTAAATCCCGCAGTAATTCGGCACTAAAAGTGACAGTAATATTTGTATCAGTAATTATCGCATTGTCCTTGTTGGCCACTTTAGCCATTTCCGCGGCTTCTTTGATTTCATGTCGGAAACTTCACGAATATGCTCTCCACGCAATTTTCAACTATAGGTCATCCTTAGTCAAAATTAAGAAACAGATCAATCACATGATAACTTTTCTGTCTTGTGATATTATGATTACGGATGATATTACAGGGTTATTTATTGCTTTATTCTTATTTTCATCAATTCAGACTGTCACCAACTTAATTACTTTGTTCTATGTAATTCCCATATCCGTTCCTTTCATTCTTCTCACTTTGGTTATAATATATATTTATATTTTGAGGAGGTTTATAGGTAACGCTGTAAACTTACATATTGGGATATTGGAGGCCCAATCTCAAATGAACTGTGTAATAGAAAGTTCTATTTCAGGAGGATCTGTGTACAGAACCTTCAATAGAAATTCAAATCAGTTACGAGATTTTTTGGAACATAGGGATTATCTAGCCAGAGGCAAGTTCCTTATTGCTGCTGCCGTCTCGTGGTCAACAATCTTGTTTACATGGATATTCTCATTAACCACATTCATTATACTGGTAATCCCAATCATTCTGGACAAATACACCAAGTACAATATGATGGTTGGTTATTATGGTTTAGCGCTATCGCTTTGTACGAATGTGATCAAGTCATTTAGCAACTTTTCGTTTATGTATGCTTGTAATCAAATGAATATCAGTTCAATTGATAGGTTCCAGTACTTCATTCCTCCGGGTCAAAAGCTCAAGTTCGACAAGTGTCCCAACACCCATGAAGAATATGTAGTTAATCCTGCGAATAAACATGTTAGTGAGATGGATAAAAAACAATTGTTAAGGAGAAGGGCCATAGAATTTAAAGTTGAAAACAAAAGGTTTTATGCTTTGAGAAGACTATTCTACCATCCTAAATTACATATCCTCGATGTCAACGATTACCTAACCCATGATCGCACAGGTGTCCAGCTGAAAGACGTGTGTGTGTACACAACACCCGACCTTAACCCAGAAGGCATGATTCTAAAACACTTCACTGTGTCAGCTGGTAAATCTGAGATCATAGGTATAGTTGGAAGAACAGGTGCTGGTAAGACAACATTATTATCCGTTTTACAGAATTTAATATCAAATAGAACTGGCCAAGTACTGTTGGATGGCAAGGACCTGAATGATATCCCCAAGGTTGTTCTCAGACAAATCATAGGTGTTCTACCACAACTGCCATACGTATTCAAGGGTTGGACTATTCGTAAGTTACTAGATCCCAGGAAGATGTTTACTGACGACGAAATCAACCAGGCTTTGAGTAAATGTGGTCTGCTTAATTTTGTTAACGAGCTTTCTGGAGGAAGGAAATTGAATAGTATTTTGGTACCCGAGGATCCTCTTTTATATCATCAGAAATCAAAAGAAGCTCAACCCAGCTCATTCAAATACAAGTCAATGAAATTGACTAAAGATGGAGATCAAAGCGATATGTTACTGTCCAATACCCAACTCAGAACTCTTTCATTGGCCAGACTTGTGTTATACAGGCACTTCTTTAGGCTTATAGTAGTTGATGAGCCCCCTGAGGAAGATCCCGAAAAAGCCGACGTCAGAAAGGATGATCTTTCAGTTCCAATTTATGATATTCTACAGAAAAACTTTAGTCATTGCACCACGTTCGTCACAGCACATGATGTCAACGTATTAAAATCTTGTACCTCTGTGTGGGTGATACATGAGGGGTGTGTAGTAAAAACGTGTAAAGCCAGTGAAGTATCCGCAAATGAGTCTATCGCATCGATTATTGAAGAAAATGTTAAGCGTGATTAAATGAAACATATTTTTAGTGGCTTGAATGTAGCAAATTAAATGTGTGTTATTATATAACACAGTATTTAAAAATCATTCTAATATTATAATTTTAAACTAGTTGGTAACATCCATATGCTTGTTATTATCGACATTACATAAAAATATATATATATTAAATATTAGCATTTATTTAATTATAATACGGAATCCACACATACAGCCCTACAGATGATAGACGAGACAATCTTACTAATTATAGGATACTAAATTTTAACACATTTAAGTGTATATTATGGAATTGAGATTATGAAAATTTCAAGTGTGATAAGTGACGTAACAATAAAGTTATTATATACAACATAACATATACATTATACTTTGTACTATTTTACAAATATCTTTTTATATCTAATTTTAAATCACCCTTGTCATCACGCCATGTTCTTACAAACCTTTGTCTGAATAAGTACCAACCTAGATTTTTATTGGACATCCTGTGTGTGGGTTTAGGGTTTTAACTTTAGTTTTTTCGTCTGGATAAGTTTGCTGTACACCTAAGGATCGTGGATAGGTGATAATCGAAAACCTCAAATAAGGCCATTTAATTACCCTAAACTCGGATTTTATGGATAACTTCAAAAACATAAATTAGAACAGAAAAAGTAACATTTTTATAAATATGTAAGGATATTTAGTTTAATGTATCATAGATACGCATCATTATGAGAGATGCTAAAATGAAATTGTCCAAAAACATCATTAAATAGAGTAGAACATTCTTCAGAAGTGTATAAATGTGTGCCGAAACTGTGAAAACAGATTAGATCATTTTACAGATATTTTTTCATATCCAATACAAAATCTCCTTTGAAATCTGCCCATGTTTTTCTGAACGTTTGCCTAAATATGTACCAACCAAGGTTACTTTTAGACATTCTGTGATTTGGTCGGAATTTTGGAAGATGATACCCTAAGCTAATTCTGGTAACGCTATAGCCAACAGATACTTTCGCCCAAAACGAACGAGCAATACCGCCTATGACTTTTTGCAGCCCTTGAATTGTGAACCCATAGGGATTTCCTCTAAACGAATATTTAGCCATTCCAATGTAATGAAGTGGAGTACAAAAACTGTTAGAGAAATACATGACCAGAGTCATTGCTCCAACTCTAGTTCTGTTACTGATAATTTTTCTGGCTGCTGAAACTCTAGAGTGCATGGCCATCAAAGCAAAAACAAATATGATAGGGAAGGGTACAAGCAAAAGCAAAAACAGATCATAGTGCCAGCTCCAGCATGGAAAAAGTTTGCCAAAGTTGTCAATAAAGAACAAAGTAAGCGTCCCCAAGTTATCGAAGATAGGAATAAACATGTTAATTCTATGGCATTTATCCCTTTTTAACAGAGCGTAAGGAACGGTACCAGGAAATAAAAAAGTCATATAAGGATTAAGACACCAATACATCATAAGAGGAGATATTAAAGTGAAGATTCCGTCTTTTCCCACTCGTTTCTTACAGTCTTGACAAAGAGCATTACAATCAGATTTTTTACTTTGCTGATTTACCTTTTGTTTCTCTTTTTCCTTTTTTTCATCCGGTGAAAAACATAGGTCAATAAGCATGTCAAAAATACTTTCAGCATCATTGATCTCAATTTCTTCATATTCTTGCTTTTTTATTTCAGGTTCTTTTGCGTTTTCTATTTTAGGCGGTTTAAAAGTGTGATCTTTGATGACAAAATTAAAATAATACCAAAGGAAAACAGAGCACCCAGTAAAAAGGACGCATATCCAAGCCTGAATTTTAATCATCAGCAGAGGATTATCATACCAAATTCTATCGAGAATAAATTGAACAACAAATATAAATATACGGGTCATGTTGAACATGATGGCGACAACTGACATATATTGAGCAATAAGAGGCATGAAAGCAGAGTCACTAATTCCGAAAGGAAACCCCTCGAAACTAAGAGATACATAGGCATGATAACCGAGCTCCTTGGAGAAATATAAACCAGCTAAAAACCACACTCTAACACAAAACAAACCGGCGAAAGCTGTTACTGCGATATATCTGCGCACTCTCTTACCCTTATTCTTGTCGCCGTCTCCAGTATCACGATCAGCTCCAGCTGCGTGAAAGATCCCGTACTCTATCATGTTACCTGCCAAAATTAGAAGGACCCGAAGACTAAATAACTTGTCGAAAAATATACCGATATTGTGAATTGGGATCTTGAAGGCAACAGCATAATGCCTAGATGTAATGTCGATAATCTGGAAGATCAAGTACGATGATAAGGCTAAGAAGGCAGACAAGACCTTGCAATACATATCATCGTGCCCACAATGATTAGGAGGCGGGGATTCTTTAGATTTATCGGACATTTGTATCTTCTATATATAAGCAGAGTCCAATGAATGTGTGTTGAAGAATATAGGTAACTAAAAGTGTTTAGAGCAACATGAGATACCCATAGAGATTGTATACTAGTATATAGTATGAAGAAGATATTACACATGGAAGAAATTACACATAGTATAAGGATGTTAAAAATGCTTTACAAATCCAAACAGCTTAATGCCTGAGTCAATAAGTGAGGAGTATAGACACCAACACAACACAATCCTGGTATCAACCGAGATTTGGACACTTGATAAAGGTTCTTCCATTTTATCATCACACACCGTGATGTTTGATATAATATTATAACTAGTAGAAAGGAGAAATAGAATATGAAGTCCCAAAAAAAAGAAAAATTTCTCATTGTCTTATATGTGTCAAAGACCTTTTTTATCGAGTCAGTTTATGTCTTATTCGTGTTAAGTATATCTGACCAAAAATGTATTATATATATATAGTATATATAAATAATCAATTAAAAACATTTTACCGATGAAATTTTTATTATTCAACGATACACTCCTAAATGTGCTCCAACAACCATTTCCTCATTAAGTTCCTTAGTCATCAAATAGGTTTTGTGAGTTTTGTTCAATAATTTGAATTTATTGCTGAACTAGTTTGTATTAGATGTCCCGTAATAAGCAGTTGTGCCATCACTAAATCAATACATATGTAAAGTTGACGCATACATAATTTCATTTTGTTTATTTAAAAATTAATAAACGATTCTTTAGAGATACTACCAGTATGAGATGCATCTAAAAGAGATATGGTGAGAAATGAATTTTAGGAGATACATTTCGTACACTAGGTTGATGAATTGATTTATTTATAATTGTTATTTTATATAACTAAGAATACAAAGATAATTGATTCATAATAATAAAGAGATATAGTCTGGAAAATAGAAACATATACCATATTTAGCCTTGAACGGACGAAAATTTTGTTAAGACATCGAAACAACTTCTAAGACGGGAGATTGTATACAATATTATCAGGGAATAGGAATTAATATAGGTATTTACAGCAACCGCAACAGTTGTCACAACTAAGCTATTTTACCACCGTATATGTGTAATTCCGAATTATAAGTAATTGAGAAATTCAGTATCTAGTGTTTTGTAATATAACTTTATTTGTCATCGGCATGTTAAAATATTCTTGGAATTTACAAATTTAATTTGTAAATTCTGTTAAATCTCCTCCTTTTATATTTCGACATAACATTTGTTAGTTTATTGGTTACATTTTATCATAGTTAAACGATGAACAAACGCTTGATGACCAAGGATTTAAATCTTGAGGAGGGACCGGAAGAATGGTTTTGGCAAAGTGACTTGTATACGAAGTCGTATTTTAAGGACAGGAAGCACAAAAAATACCTATACTATGACACGGCCTGTTTTATAAAATATTTCTTTTTTCACTGGCTGACAAAATGGGTTAACAATGTTACTTACGACCACGTACAACCATATAAGTTACATCCATTGCCGGTATCGGACCAGATTTTGAGATGGCAGCCGATTTTCTCGAAACACGTTAGCGACGGCCTAGTAAGGCTGGAAGAATATGAAACTTCAAAGTCGGTACCCGGAAAAAAGAAAGCAAAAAGACCATACCGATCATTACTTTTCAGAGCATTGTTATTGACCATATGGAAGAGAGCACTTGTAGTGATTATAGGTTTGATTTTAGTAAATGTTTTAAGCATGAGCATTTCAATTTTGGTTAAAAAATTGGTTGTTAAACTGGGAGATAAATCAATTAACATAAAGCAAACTGTAGGTTTATTGGTAGCCATCATAGCCTGTCAAATAGCAGATGGACTGATTTTGGAAAATATAAGCTTCTATACATATCGGTTGATTACTATTGTGCAGTATTTAATATCGTTCGGTATTTTCCACCATGCCCTCTGCTACAGAAGAAAATTCTCAAACAACGTCAACGGCACTAATACCCTTGGGGTGTGTAATCAGGTACTACATAGTTGTTCCCCTGACTCGGAATGTTCAAAGAATCCATTATACTGTCAAGCACTACGTTACCAGAACAAGGAAATTAACCCAAAAGTTTTTTATTTTGAGTCCAAGGATTCCTTTTATTTCTCCCAATCGTTCAACGCAATTAAAATATTCATTGAGTTTGCCACCAACTTTAGTTACGGAATATTCTTACTCGCTCGTCAAATTAAAATGAAAATGTGGGTGTTATATGTAGTTGGAATTGTGTTTACAATTCTTATGATATTTGTCGAGTTATTGAGTACAATTACAATTAAATTCGTATTATACTTGAGGGATTATAAGATGTCAAAGTGTAACTACATGTTCCCGTACTTGTCTCTGATTAAGAAAATGTTCAATGACGATATTGCAGTAAACATAATCACACAGTGTAGAAACAACGAGCTCACAATGATTGTTATTAACATCTTCTTGACCTTCCTGAACTTGACGATGTTCAGCACCTGTATAAATGTGTCATTTTATATAATACAATACGCATTCGTCAAGTCCGTGCGCGGTGTGAGTGTTGTTACGGACATTAACGCAGCGGGTTTCATGGCAGCATTCTATATTTTCCTTAGAATCGCTATATCCATGTTTATGGTGCCTAGAGCTATCAAGGTGTGTGGTGTGGCATTTGTTTCATTTAAGAGATTTGAGGAATACGTGAGAGAATGTGCCCCTAATTTTTACATCAGCGATAACAAATTTGTTCCAGCCTCCAATATGAATTCAAACGTTGATCAAGTTACCAATCAACTTCCCAATGAAGTTGTCGTCTACTACAAGGACGCTAATTTCACTTGGGTCCACACACGCAATGACCTATTAAATAAAAAATACGACACTTTCTTAAAAAATTTAAACTTCGAGTTGAAACGTGGCGAGATGGCTATTGTTACAGGTTCTCAAGGTGCTGGCAAATCTAACTTCATAAAGTCAATGCTTGGTGAGATGACCCTGGTTGGGGGCTCTATGGCAGTAGTGCCTCTACACACTTCTATGCCAATATTCTATGCATCACAAGACATATTCCTGCAACAGGGTACTATCAGGTCAAATATCACATTTGGCTATCGCTTCGACGAACACATTTACAACACAGTCCTTAAAGCAGTGGAGCTTGAATTCGATATTTCAACATGGGATAAAGGTGACCTCAGAGTAGTGTCAGATAATGCCCCTTCACTGAGTGGAGGTCAACGTGTAAGAATGGAGTTGGCTCGTGCAGTGTACGCTTATTTGATATTCCATCAAGTAAACAAGGAGTATAATAACAGCAAGTGTTCATTCTTGATGTGTTTGGATGCCTCGTTTCATGGCCTAGATCCATATGTGTCCAAAAATGTATTCAATAACCTGTTTAACCTTAAAACAGGCCTATTGGTAAAGAATGATTTAAGTGTCGTTTTAACATCGTCGAAGCAGTCTCTTGAATTGTGTTTGAAATCATCAGATGTAGGCCAATTGCCCGATTGTTCTGTTTATAATCTTAAAAATGAATCGTTGAAATTTTATTCAAGTCTTCAAGACTTCGCCAAAAACAGGAAGGTAAATAGTGCTGATTTTAAGTACCTATCATCTAATAACAACACACCTTATTACATGAACTCCTTGACCAAAGACATGGTTAATCTCTGCTCATCTGGTACCAAGGATAAAATGTGCAATTGCGAATTAACCAGAGAAAAATATACGAGATCATTCAAATCTTACGTCAAAAATGAGCTTACAGGTGTTAGATTTAACTCATATTTAACCTATATGCTCCCAGCAGCCGGAGCTTTCACTCTCTATATAATTTTTAACACATCAGTTAATATTATGGATACTCTGAAGTTCGTCTTTGCAACAAGAACAACAGACTTCATAGGAAGACAAATTAAACAGTTCAAGGATGGAGAAGCAATTGATTTGGATTTAGTTAAATCAAGAGCTAACCTATCACTTAAAGTTACCACAATGTTCGTGTCACTGATAATTATTCTATCATTCCTAGCAACATTGATAATGACCACAGCCTCAGTTGTATCATCTCGTAAACTACATGAGTACACCATTAATTCAATCTTCAACTGTAGTTCAGCAGTTCTAAAAATAAAGAAAAATATTAGTCAAGTCATAACGTATCTAGCTGCAGATATGATTCTCATTGACGATTCTGTAGCCTTCTTCTTGGGAATAGTATTGTTTTTGTTCCTCCAGTTTTTAACTAACATAGTTACATTATTCTACTTAATTCCAATTTCGATACCATTTGTATTTGTGGCATTAGTATTTATCTTCTACTTTGTCATGTTAAAATATGTACGGTCGAATAGGGGGCTATATCTTTCACATATGGAAACCTTTTCCCAAGTTACCTCTGTATATGAAAAGGCAATAGCAGGATCATCAGTTTACAGGAGTTTCGAAAGATACGGCGACCTCTTAAACGGTTTTACTGAACACAGAGACTACAGAGGACGATACAACTTCATGATCTACGCAATTATATCATGGGCCAGTACGGTGTTCAACTGGACATTTTCTTTGACCACCCTTATGGTACTCGTCATACCAATAGTTTTGGATAAGTATACAAAGTATAAGATGAAGGTTGGATACTTCGCTCTTGCTTTATCGTTGTGTATGAATGTTAACAAGACGTTCATCAAATTGACACTTAACACAGGCCTCTTTGACATGACTATGTGCTCCGTTCTGAGGTTCAGATACTTCATTCCCCCGGGTCAAAGACTTAGGTTCGGCAAATTTGTTAATGCTCATGAAGAAAATCTTCTAAACCCTACAAATAGAGGAAGTGTTATCATTAATAAGGCTCAATTGATGAGGAGAAGAATAGCTGAGTTCAGAGCCGATAACAAAAAAAGTCTTTGGCTGAGAAAGCTGTTCTTCAATCCCAAGGTGACTATTTTGGACATTGGTCGATATCTGACTCCAGATCACTCAGGCGTTGAGTTGAGGGATGTCTGTGTTTACACTTCTTCAATCCACAATAACAAAGGCATGATATTGAAGCACCTTACCCTGTCAGCCCATAAATCTGAGATTATTGGTATGGTTGGCAGAACAGGTGCTGGTAAGACAACCCTGTTGTCAGTGTTACAGAACATAATATCAAATCGAACTGGCCAAGTACTGTTAGATGGTAAGGACGTGAATGTAATCCCCAAGGTTGTACTAAGGCAAATAGTTGGCGTTCTACCTCAGCTTCCATTTGTTTTTAGAGGATGGAATATTCGCAGGTTCCTTGATCCCAGAAGATTGTTTACTGACGACGAGGTTAACCATGCTCTTAATAAGTGTGGCTTACTAGAATTCGTGAACTCTCTGCCCGGCTCCAAGGGTCTCGATACTGTTATATTGGCTGACAATGTTGGCTTAAATTTTATGCCTAAAAGTACAAGAGCAAGGGCATTTGAAAAGGAAAGGTCAATGTCAATGGATTTCACCAAAGTAGGCTTTGAAAGTGACATGTTACTGTCCAATACCCAACTCAGAACTCTTTCATTGGCCAGACTTGTGTTATACAGGCACTTCTTTAGGCTTATTGTAGTCGATGAGCCCCCTGAGGAAGATCAGGATGCCCCCAGTTCCAGCCATGATGACCTTGCAGTTCCAATTTATGATCTCTTGCAGAAACATTTTAGTCATTGTACAACGTTTGTCACAGCACACGATGTCAACGTATTAAAATCTTGTACCTCTGTATGGGTGATACATGATGGGTGTGTAGTAAAAACTTGTAAGGCCAGCGACGTAGCTGCTAGTGACTCTATTTCATCAATTATAGAGCAAAACGTGAAAAAATTTTAAATTGTCATTTAAATTTTATTATTCAACGACCAAAGTTTAATAGAATGCTTCTACAGTTTATTGTACTTTGACTGTAATTTTTTAATTGCACTTTATGTGATATAAGTATTGTTAGCCAATATTTTTAATAAATATATTGTAATAATCTGTCAATTTGGCAAATATAATGTACTAATGTGTCTAGCATCCAACATATAGATGTGTGGCACTATAAAAAGCTACAATTGACCATTAATCCTATAAAACAACAACAAATAAGGTATAATAATATTTAAATATGTATAAAATTTTATTATAACCAAAAATTACTAAATTCAATTAAAAATATTTTATTATATATAACTTAATTCTATCCTTAAATCTGTCCATGTCTTTATAAACCTTTGTCTAAATATTCACCAACCTTTTTTAACATTTTTGGCTAATACACATCATTTTGATATTATATCACAACACATAAAAAACCATAATGATATTCCTGTAATGTTATACCCATCACCTAATTATTGCTAATACCTTAATTATGATACTTTTGCCATGGAATCTTACACATTTTTATTTTTTCTATACGTTTTGTGAAGATAATACAATAATTATCATATCTTAATCAAAGATACATCTACCACTTGTTTTAAACTTTTATGGTTTCTACATAAAACAATTAGTCATGGACTGTCAATCTTCTAGCACAGAACTGCGAACACACATATTATCCTAGGCTATTAACACATATAAACAATACTACATTGAAATTACACTGTTACTACATTGTTGAGTAATTATGTAATAACTTGTAAGGCACTCCTTTGATGCCTCGTTAACTTCTTGTACCATAGATTGTCCTTCGGCTGAAGATGCTTCAGAAACCGGGGCGGCCATAAATATTCTAAATACAATGCGATCATACTTGAAACACACAAAATGTGTATTGTAGTTTTAGGTGGCAACAGATATGATAACAACTAAATACTGACCAGTTAAATGATGGCTTTTTGTTATAATTTTCAAAATTAACATAGACATTGACTAATTAAAAATAATGTCAACCACAATATATTTTTATAATTTTTGGTTTTTATTGAGGTAATAAATCGGAAATAGAGGGTTTCAGGTAAATGCTTTTAAGAACCCTGAAACAGAGTTTAGAATAATTGAGTGGTTTTAGTTGGTGGTATAATCGTTGGGTATCCAGGAATCATAGTGCTTAACATCAATTTATATACAATAAACACCAAACACTAACAATTCCTATACACACACTTACAAACTCAAATATTAATCTAAAACCCCTAATCACTGAGATGTGTATTATCGAATTTTTAATCCAGATATATATATCAGATATTTAGTTAACAGGCAATTCTATTAACCATTTATTTGTGTTTTTAGGTATGTAGTTCCCCACGTTACTTCATACTTTTAAACTTGAGGTTCGAGTTCGTTATCACGAAGCGAATCTATAAACCTTTTTTTTAAATCTGGTGTATTAATCGCAAACGCCTATATAAAGATTGTATATTGGTTATGAATTTAATAACTGCACATGTAACAATACTTTTATTTTTACATTTAACAAAGTGATTTAAATCTCCTCTTTTTACCCTATGAATCTGAATAAATCGTGATACTGGATTCTTTAATCTTCATTGTCTTTATTTACATAGTTATGTGTTTAATACGTATACTATACATGACTGAACTTATTTATTTGTGACTTTATTTAAACTAAGTCTACCAAAATTCTGTGGGAGACTTTTACATCTTCTTGGCGAACGACTATGGAATAAAATGAAACTGCGATATAAGGAAATAAAGTTGTTTTATCTTTAACGTTTCTTAATCCTGTCATTGTGCTGTATTTGTTATTTCAAATAAAATGATTTTTACAGTTTTTGTGGTATGGTTGTCTTAAATTTAGATGGAATGAAAATGTGTATATTGTCCAGTATCACGTTTTTAATATGTTGGGTTTAATTGTTTACATACAACCTAATGTATAACATATAATCGAGTCTGGGCTCTAAAAATGATATCTTTGGGCTAAGACTATATGAAGATATAAGATTACTCGGGGATTCATGGATGTGGCTACTGCCGCTATCTTGGTTGTTAAAAATGTGTAGCTGGTTTTTATATACTATTTTCACACTAGTAGATATCAAGTGATTATGGTCTAGATAGATGTAAAGTTTATTTTGAAGTTGGAAGGTTTTGGTTTATTAAGATTTTCTTTTAAATGGTTATTTTAAGGTATTCTTTGTATTTGTTTTTATCACACATCCACACACACAAACTTTTTTTATCTCTTTTTAAATCACACTTCATTATTAAAGATCTACTATTATGTTTGAATCTGTATTTATAAGCACGATGTGTTAGGATAAATCGACATTTTATCTTTGCAGTAATAGTTAACTATGTACAATTCGGTTTTAGTCTTGTCGTTCCCTGCAACGGATCCTTTAGTAATTATGTTAAACTGGCGAAATGTGTAATGATATGTTGTTGTGGTATATGTTGTTTTGATATACTCTTAAAAGTTTTTTGTGGTCTTAAGCCTATCTCGGGATTATGTGTATGAAATCGACATTAATAAAATAATGCCAATAAAAAACGTGATTAAAGATTTACGATAATAATTTGAATTAATATTGTCATTGTATAGTAGCCCAGTGATCGATCCTTTAGGGTTTAATTCTTATTTGACTCTAAGCTATTAAACATCAAATTTGTAACCTTAAGACCAGATTACTCTTTAATAGCTCATGAAGGTTTATCTAGGTCTAAAATTTTGATGTATAACAGTTGAAATATTTTCACCTTGTTTTAAGTTTAACTGTAAAATATAATGTTTTATAAGTTTACCTACTTGAATGATCATAATTTTTAATTTAGTTTTCTTGAGTTATATATATAGTATATAATTTATGTTTTTAGGTATATTTCTAGACGGATTTCGAGTTTATTTTGATTAAAAAAAAGACCAAAAAATTAATTATAACACATAAATGATTCGCATCTCTAGGGATAGGGCAAATCGATTAAGTACAAAAATTCATTAAATTTACTTGTAAATACCCTCTAGTTTTTAACTTAAATACAGTTAAGTTCGGAATGGTTTTAACTACAGATCCACAGTTTTATTTTAATATTATAAAAATAATCCTTTAAAAGAATGGTGTACATATTTATTTACAATGAAAAACATTTACACATTCGTTTCATATTTATTGTTTAGGTTTTTTATTCAAAAGACTATCTGTTTGGAATTAAATATTGGCAAAATCGCAGACTATTCTAGTGGATCTAGTCAGGTTACCGTAAAAAAAACGACAGAGTTACAAAATTTATATACACATAAGTTTTCCAATCCAGTTTTATTAAAAGACATATATAATGGAAAGGAAAGACTGTATTTCGACCAGCTGCTTGTGAGCGACCAACTTTTGTTATCTGCATCTGTCGTATGGTCGTTTGAAACACCTTCCATTATCCAATTAAATTTAGAACAATCTTCTGTTTTACTTATAAATGAAAAAGAATCATTGGATGTTCAGGCTATTTTTTCTAAAAAATTAGTTACAAACATAAAGCCCAGAATCCATTCAGATATTGATGCAATTGTTGATATAAATTTGTCTAATATTGCTGATTATGACAGTAATAATTCTAAAGTTTATGTTACAAATCTGAAATTTTCAGAAGATAGGTTTAAAAGGTACACATTAAGAAATTATAACTTGGAGTCAACAAGATTAGGTAAAATATTGTATAATAATACAGAATTGACAACTAAATTTGAAAATGATGTTAAAAGGTCTACTGAGTCAAATTTGGACATTCCATACAAAAACAATGTATATTCAATACAGGTTTATGCATATAACAATTTTCCTCTTTTAATAGAATTTTTGTACACATTTGACAAAAGACAATTTTATGGCTACACACCTGAGGAAAAATGGCATCACGTTTACTTTCCAGCTTTTCACGATCCTTCCTTTTTAGATTTCTTGTATGATAAACTCAATTATTACGCTTGCAAGAATGGGTTCAAATATACTATAGACATCAATCAGAAAACAGATACTAGTGATCGTTCCTATCAAATAGATAATTACTGTATAGGATCAGAAGGAGTAGAAACAGTTGTAAATAATTTAAAGTTAGCATCTTATATCAACGAAATAAATATAGAACGTGTGCATAGGTGCTTTGAACACACTCCATCCAATGATAATAAATTTTTTATCGACCATTTGATGTATAATTCAACTGTAATACAGTTGAAGGACACACCAAAAATCACAAAAAGTGTCAGAGTCTACCAACATCTCAATCACGAACCTTATTTAATAGTTTTTGTAGACTATTTGGACAAGCTTTATCATTACAAGTTCCAAAATGGAGAGTGGAAAAACGATGATAATCTTATATTACTACTGGATAAAACGAGCCGGTACGAAAAGAGCCTTGTTACCTCAGTTCTTGCATCAGCAACTCCCTTAACATTATCTCAATCCAATTACGAGCATCAGCCAAATGAAGTTGATGTTTTCCTTGAAAATTTCACACCTCTTGAATCATCTGGATTTAAATGCTATTCTCAATCAATTCAACCTAACGGATCTTCAGAAAGTTTACAATTAAGAGTATTGGTTCCCACCAGTGCCGGGGAAGGGAAATATACGGAGATCTCATTTTATAATGACGAGAAAACCAAAGAGGAATTCATTTATTATTCAAAAGATTTTGGCAAAGATAACAATAATAAATTATACATTTATTACTCATCTCCAGGAAATCAAGTTGATGCTAGACCCATGTTACTATGCTACGGAGGTAAGGCCTATAGGCCACATAGCTTGGATAAATATTTTCAAGAATGGGTCCGTGTTAGTTCTATTTCTCACTGCGAGGCTCTAGTTTCGGGAAGTGAAGTCAATAAGTTGCTTGAAACGCTCGTTCAAGTCAGCGAGTTGCTAAACCCAGTAAATATAAAGCTTTCTGGCCAGACTGCGTATACAGTACACACATTCAATGGAACCCCCGTACAGAATGTGGTTAGCAAAACGGCCGGCACATCAGTTACTGGCTGCAAATTCTGCTATGATAAATATGTTCACACTGCTAAACAGGGGTACAGACTAGGAAATGTGTCCTACGATGCAAGTTGCATCAAATTTGGTACCAATGAACGTGACGCAAAGTGCATATCAGCAACCACAGCTGTAAATCCTTACACCACCGCCTCCGAGGTGGTGACCTACTACTTCAAAGATGATGCTGATTTCAGCGTGCCACTGTTGGTTGCTGTCAAAAACGACAATAGTTATCGGCCATATTACATATTGAAGTCAAATACGGGCCCAGCCAAGCTTTATCAAAAGGTCGATGAACAAATTGACCTTGCCAATTTTGAAGCACTCGGTGAAAAACTGAATCAGATACGTCATGATTTTGCCAATACACTCCAGGTTATAATCGGCAACAGGCAGGGAGACGGCGGATCTAAAACTTATAGAGGTAAAATTTACGAAGTTAGCGGCAGTCAAGTACAGGGCGGTCCTACCTTACCAATATCCCTGTCTGATCCAGTAGAGTTGCCAGGAGAGGGTGAATTTAAATGGTTTAAGTACTATGAACATCGACTCGACGGAGAAACGGGAATAAATGCCATTGGCGGCTTACGGCTGTTCCTTCGCCAACCCCGAAGTAGCAACGTTATAGAAATAAAGTTGTACTCAGATTCGAATGGCCTAACGCCCATAAACAAGATCTATTACAACACTTGCAAGGGGAATGTTCAAGTGTATTTCAGCGAAGATACGGACGAAAGGCCTTTGCTGGTCTGCTATGGAGGCAAAGCCTATAGGCCTTTAAACAAAGAGAGCTACACTACCAAATGGGTACCTGTGGATACTATTACCAAGTGTCCCTGCGAAACAGGTCAAAATTCTACTTTATTGGAAGAACTTCGTAAAACATTGCTGATGCTGAACGTGATTGAAACCTACATAATTCCAAAAGCAACCATTGAACACTCTACCTGCAAATTGTTCAAATTTTACAGGAACCAGCTAATGTATGACAAGATCGGAGATATTCAAGTTTGCAAGGATGCACAATGCAGTAACAAGGTGATACTGAGGGAAGGAGACCACAAAAACTACATGGTCTACTCCCAGTATCTCTACTTCAACAAATACGATATGACATTCACACACCCAATTATGTTAGTGTTATATTGCGAGGAGAAGAATCGTCAGGATCACACAAAATACTACCGGTTCTCAGAATTTGAAAGCGATAAAACCAACACCAGCGCCAAGACCACATTTGGGCTCCCGGCGTACCCGAGCGAAAAGGAGTTTTTGTCATTGATGATTGCGGACAACGACGCAGTTCTCGGCAGCATAACTTACCAGATCGACCACAAGGACAACACCTACAACAGTTCTAAGGTAAATGTAGAAAACACAACCAATAATTCAAATAAAATTAAGAGCAGTGGCTTTATGAGATATAAACACACACCTAAAGGTGGAACCATCAAAAAATCCTATATATTACATAAGCTCAACATTTTAACGCAGTGGAACACCAGCAACAAGAAAGCAGTATCTATTGATAATGTACAAGGAATTATGATAAAACAAATTGATGTCTTTTTTAGCCCCGAATCGGACGAGGTTCTATTGGTCGGATTTTTCCATAATAATAAGGTTGACTATTTTTATCAAAAACTGTACGAAAAAACCGCTATACACTGGGAACCGATAAATGAAAACGCCATAAATGCGTTTTTAGGAAAAAATATCAATAAGGCCAATATACACACCCATTTGACTAACAATGACAATGAGGTGATGGTTCAATTGTTGAACAAGTTAAAAGAAACAGCAGAACAAACATATTACAAATTTGGTCTGGCCAGCAGCCCGAATGCCATTAACACGTACCAGAAGCCAACGAGTGGTGAGGAGTATCCTCCATGCAAGCTGATGCTCAAATATGAGTTTACGCCAGCGAGCCAACAGAGTGGAAAAAACATTACTGTGTTGAAGGCTGGCAACGAAAAGCTCACCCTAAAGCCTGACGGAGAATATGCTAAGATGGTCTACTCACGTTCCGAAGTCTACTATAACAAATATGATGAGACAAACACTCCCTTACTAATCGTTTTATACTTCATCGGTGGCACAAAGTACTATAAAATGTCCGGCTTTACAACTGACAAGGCTCAGGGCAAGAATATATCCGCAATGGACAATTACACTGACGCACAAACTGTGCTAACACCCCTATTGGAGGAGAATGACAGCCTCAGTAGCCTGATTACCTACAGAATAGATCAAAAGATTGACAGCACTGCCCAAAATAATTACAATGGCGGCAAGATCAGCCTAGCTGAGGAATCGGTTCAGGAACTCAAACAGAAAGGGTTTAGTAAATACACTCACAGACCTACAGCCAACAATAATTCCAAAAAGGCCTGTGTAATATATAATGGTGATGTCCTGCTGAGTCAGGATGAGAGTGGAGCAATGGTTGTAATTACTGGGCTCCAAAATATTGTCTATAATAGCCTTAGTGTTTATCATAGTAATAGAGTTATGTTGCCCCTATTGGTTCAATTTACCAAACAAAACAACAGTGTTGAATATTATTACCATAAAAAGAAGAATGGCGAACTTTATTGGCAGTTACTGGATCAGAATGAGTATAGTAGCCTATTAGGCCAATCTATTGTCAACGACCAAATAAACTCCAAACTTACTTCGGATAAAAGTGTATTGGTGAAGTTGTTGCAAAAAATAGAGTTTTTGGCCCTCAATACAATAGTATTATTAACAGAAAAGCATGATGCATATGATAATAATACTGTATATGAAGCCATTAAAAAGACTAATCCCGAACTTATACCGAATCCTCAGCTCACAAACATTCCGACTAATCCAATAGCTGTCACTAAAAAGGAATCTAATAAGTTAGAAGAATTAGGATTCAATATGTACCAACACGAAGTTAGGTTTGGCCAGGAGGGCGGTTCCCTTAAGGAAAAAGATAAGATTGAATTGAGATTTTTAATACCAACTGGTCCGACTGCAACTCCTTCTTACACCGAAATTTCCCTGTATAAAACCAGTTCTGATACTACAAGCCCACAGAATAGAGACTATTTATTTTGTGCAAAAATTGAAACTGAAGATTCCAGTACCGCTGTAGTTACTAAGTATTATACGTATTCATATGGAGATGATCCGAGTCCTTTGTTGCTGTGCCATGAGAATAAGGCTTACAGGCCACTGAATAAGGACACCGAGCTTACCAAATGGGTTAAAGTAGATTCAATCGAAAGTTGTAAAATTGACCAAACCAATCATAATCAGCAACTGCTGGATGTTCTACTTAGCGAGCTCAAATGTTCAAATGTTGTCAACTGGTCCAAATATCCAACTCAGTCCCAGATTGACTACTCATCTAATTTGTTCGTGCCTTATGTGTACCAACATACCATTCCTAAGCCTTGCGACGTTAACGTATGCAAAGAAGAAAATTGTAATACGAAGCTAGTTTTACAAAATGATACTAGTGATAAAAACAGTTCCATTAACAAAGAGGAGGTGTACTACAACAGATATCATACAAGTCACAACAAGCCATTACTGGTGTCTATAAATTTTAAGAATAATAGTATCGCAAAAAGGTATTATAGGCTCTCCCGATTCGACACTGATATAAGCTCCGGTAAAAACATAAAGGATCTGGAAACTTATACTGATGAGAAAACAATATTTGACCATATGATTGCAGACAATGATACCGCTCACGACACGGTGACTTACCAGTTGGACAAAAAGGACGACAATTATAACAGCAGGGTTCAAGTGGCACATAGCACTAATCCCGTCCAAGGGTTTACGAAATACACACACACTCCCAAAAATGCAGCCAACAAAACTTCTTTTGTAATATATAATTCTAACATTCTGACTTATTGGAATAGTAGTGCGAATAAGGCAGGAGCAATTAACGATTTCCAGAATAAGATATTGAATACCGTTAATGTTTATTTCAGTAACAAGGTTGGTGTCCCCTTGCTTGCAGCCTTTGAGCTCAAAGACAATGCTAACGGTAAGTAGCCTATATAACTAATACGTTTATTTACTAACTGATCAAGATCCTTTATCAGTTGTTATATATCCATACGCACACGTACACGTGTCTATAATTAACTCCCTAAATTCTTAATTGTGTGTATATAAATTGTTCAGGCGCCTCTAGGTGGGAATATTACTATCAGATAAAAAAGGAAATGGGTATGTTTTGGCAAGTATTAGATTATACTTCCTCCAGAGAGTTGATAAACGTGTCTTTCAGCAAGGAACAGGCTCACAGCAAATTGGCCGATAAAAACAACGAACTCCTTATCAATCTATTGCGCAATCTCGAATCGAAAGCAGTGTACACAGCAATCGCACTGATAGACAAGCAGGCTCAATATAATAAATCTGACGTAGATAGCGCCCTTAGGATTTTATTGCCCCAAATACCAGATCTTAGCAAAACGACATCTGCGCAGCCTCAAAATATACCAGTCAATGCAGTAGACATCCCAATCTTAACAGCTTCCAATTTCAAGTGCGTTTCACAAACCATTAGTGCCACAGGAACCGACCAGATCAAGTTCTTAATACCCAGTATCAATGTTACTTTGAAAGGACAAGGACAAAACTATACAGTTACAAACACCCCTAAATACATTGAAGCAAATTTCTACAACAGTTCAGGCAACATCAAAATAAAAACGACCTATAAGAATGGGTACAACCATTTGTATGTTTATTATTACGGTCTAGATCCCAGGCCACTGATGTTGTGCTATGAAAACAAGGTTTATAAACCTTTAAGAACAGGCGACCCAGAGCGCAACAATCAGGTCAAGATAGACTATGCCAAGTGGGTAGAGGTTGAGGGTTTCACTAGCTGTGTCAATACGGGAACCGGTTCTAGCGACTCTAATACGCAGAAACTATTGGATAATCTAATTTCTATAGCTGGCTACTTGAATCCAGTGCAGCTCTGTCTCGATACTGTGCCCAAAAATGCCAGATCCGAAATATCAAGTAATAAGGAAAATGCCTCTGCCATATATTCCATTCATGATTATGTTGTTGAGAAAACCATCACCATTAAGATCACTAAGACCACCGTAAAATCATACAAAAGGCACACGTATGAACACAACGGGCTGCAGGGTGCCAATGATAGCAATGGATTCACGCTGGGTGATGTTATATTCAAAAGTGCCCATGGAGGCTATAACGCCTACAAAATCAACTATGTTACGACCACACAGGAACCAGCCAAGAAAATGAGACATTTGGTCAAGGTCACGGGATATTTCCACATGTTTGACTCTGATTTCCAGGACCCTCTGCTAGTAATCTTGGAGTTCAAGGACGGCACTGCTGGTACTGCTAACACCAATGAGTACTACAAACTGACTGTCAGAAGTAACGAAGTCCCTGGAACTATGCAGTGGGACAAAGATGATACTGTTGCAACGATTATGGGTGATCAGAGCCAACTTCTTGAGTTTTTGAACAACGTCAGATATAACCTCAAGTATTCTGCTAAGATCCAGTTGCACTTCACAAGGCCCAGCTACCCATTCTCCGCAATAAATCACCAAGGCACAACCGAGTATACAACTCTATCTGGGACCCAGACGAGTGTCACCGTATCCAAAGAGTCTTGCCCCGGGTTCGAAAACAGTAGTTTTAAATGTTACAAACAAGCGATAAGTTCCGTGCAGACTAGTCACTTGTATTACGTAACTGCTCTGAAAATGTCACTGCCCCGTAGGGACCAAAAGGACGCTGTGATTCAACTGTTTGACGAAACGGGTCAAACTCCTATAAATAAATTGGTTTACGATTATGCATATGGCGACTTATATGTCTACTATTACCGGAACTATAATTACCCCTTGATGTTTTGTTTGCACGGAAGTGCTTTTAAACCTCATGATAAGAACAGTTACGTTTCCAAATGGGTTAAGGTTAAAGAAATCCAGAAATGTGATTGTAAAACACTTACACAAGATGAAACTAAACAATTGGTAACCACATTAACTTCTGTTGCTCAATTTACGGGTATTTATACGGAAAATGACATACAACGTGCCAAAAATATACTAGACTTGTCAGTCGATGATGAGGCCATGAAATACATAACAGATCCTTTCAGGATAATAGTTATGGATAACGTTCCATACCCAATTGACACATTTAAAAAGGACCGAGAAACTGAAAAACATAGAACACTCAATAAAATTGAGTTTGACACCGATTATCATAGAAGCTACTATCATATGAAATGGGATTATGCTAGAAATGCTAAGGATAACGTTTTCTACGCTCAAACAAACCCTGGCTATGCATTTAACAGGCTGAAACACCACAGATATGATCTATACACATTCCCAACGGGCGTGTACCCTCATAGAATAGAGTGGTATAAGAGAGAATCAAATAAATCCGACATTGTAATACTCGTGTTCACTAACACACTGTTTGTGTACAAGTTCAGGATAGTATATACTAGTAGGCAATGGAAACATGATACTCTTAAATATTGTCTTTCCAGGTATGACTATTTTTTTGTAGGAGTTGAGCCAGTAGTTCCCAATAATCGCCAAGAGGAATATTCAAGATATTGTGAACGAGTCAAGTTTATTAACAAGCTCGACTTTGATTCATCCATGCCAACCAGGCCGAAAACTAGCAAAGAAGCTTTACGCTACCTTCACGAATAACAATCACAGATGCGTAGGTAGAATGGTGGCTTTAAACGAGTGACTTTGTTAAAAGCTAATGTACCATAGGTGATTTGTGTTTGGTCAAAGATTTATAAAATTAAATCTTTATTGCCAAACTAGGGGCAATTAATCACAGATGATACATATATTAGTCATTAAAACTACTGGAAGATGTGTAAAGTTATGTTAAATTATCACTATATATTACCAGTTCACTTGTGTTTTTCATCAATGTCAGTCCATTCACCGTTTTTAGTTTACCTTATAACCTAAGATAACATATTGTCACCTGGTACACCGGGTAAGCCGAGTGGCAATACCCATCTTTACCGGGCGTCATGTCCTACCATACCAGCCGTCATTGGCTCGTATACGCCTTTTATCACCCTGTTATATGGGCTGCCATATCCGTGCCATATGGGCTTCCATACCTTGCCATACGGCTACTATACCCGGCCATATGGGCTTCCATATTCTACCATATGGCCATATGGGCTGATGGCCACCTGTCACCCCTATATATATACCAGGGGTATGCCATGGCCACCCTCACCACCCGTATATATACAAGAGGGGTATGTCTCAGGGCCACCCTGGCCAACCTATATACGGTAGACCCTGCCACCTGTATATACACTAGGTGTACTACATGGCACCTACCACCCGTATATATACAGTTGAGTGTCTCAGTGGCACCACGTATATACAATCAAGTGACCTGGGTTGCCATGACCAGTCAGTGGCCAACCGTTACCTACCCTTACCTATCATGGCCATCCGTACCCTCACCCTGTATATACATACCAAACCCTATGAGAACATGCAAAACGTGCTAGAAACATGCCTACCCCCCAGTTATTGGAGTCAACGGTTGCTGCCATTATAATATCAGTATAGGTTTATTTGAGTTGTTGATCCATGTTATTGATAGTTGTATGAAAAGCGTATGAGGAGCATAGGACGGGCATATGAGGGTTCCGTAGGCGACTAGTTGTTACTTAGTAGGTTCTTAAGAGGCGACAAGTGGGCACAATTGCTGACTTAGTAGTTATTTAGTAGGTACTTAAGAGGCACATAGTAGTCACCATGTGGCTACTGATATGACATTTTTTACTTTGTTAAGACACTGATACTACCGAGAAGGCACTGGTACTACACTAACAGGACACCTACGACCCTGATAAGGTACCGTCACCATGTGCAAGGGTTGTATATCATGCCGACAGGGTACATAACACACCGATATCACTCCCTCAGGGTACCAAACATTAAGATAACATGTCAACACCATACTTAACACTCTGATACCATGGCGATAACATACCAACCACCCAGATATAGTACCTTCATTGTACCAAACACTAAGATATCATGCAAACATCACCGATAACCTTCAGATATGTTACAGTAAGAGTACCAAACACTAAGATACCATGCAGAAACCATGTCAACACCATGCCGAACACACTGATATCACTCCTTTAGTGTACCAAACACTAAGATACCATGCAGAAACCATGTCAACACCATACTTAACACACCAATACCATACCGAATACACACATAACCATATCCAACGAGCCGATATGACTCGAACAAGCTGACACATGACCTCTAGGGCAAGTTTAGGGTTTAGGGTTTTAGGGTTTAGGGTTTAGGGTTTAGGGTTTAGGGTTTAGGGTTTAGGGTTTTAGGGTTTAGGGTTTTAGGTTTAGGGTTTTTAGGGTTTTAGGGTTTTTAGGGTTTTAGGGTTTTAGGGTTTAGGGTTTTAGTTTTTAGTGTTTTAGGGTTTTAGGGTTTA